>NW_019263768.1:70334-142986 GCF_002742605.1 Olea europaea var. sylvestris | reverse complement strand
CAAAGTGTAAACTAAAGTGTACACCATAGTGTATATGTAGCAAGATTCTTACTGATAAAACTTTGTTATTTTTACACTGATTTTTGACACGTTATTTGACACTTGTATTGTTGTCAAGTGTAAATTGGGTGGAAAAACCATTTGAAATTTAAACTGTCTAACGGGATAATGTCACGTGGTAAAGTGTAAACAAATGTGTGTATACCATAGTGTACACGTGGCAATGTACTTACCGATTGAAATTTGCTATTTGTACACTGATTTTTGACATGTTACTTGACACTTTTGTTGTTTTCAAGTGTCAATTTGATGGAAAAACTGTTTGAAATTTAAACTGTCCAACCAGGTAATATCACGTGGCAAAGTGTAAACTAAAGTGTGTACACCATAATGTACATATAGCAAGGTTCTTACCGATTGAACTTTGCTATTTGTACATTGATTTTGGACACGTTGCTTGTCATTTGCATTGTTGTCAAGTACCAATTGGATGAAAAAATTGTTTGAAATTTAAACTACCCAGTAGAATTATTTCACGTGGCAAAGTGTAAAATAAAGAGTACACAAAAGAGTACGTGTAGCACGGTCTTTACCGATTGAACTTTGCTATTTGTACACTGATTTTTAACACATTGATCAACACTTGCATTGTTCTCAAGTGTCAATTCGATACAAAACTTTTTGAAATTTAAACTGTCCATCAACGTAATATCACGTGGCAAAGTGTAAACTAAAGTGTACACCATAGTGTATATGTAGCACGGTTCTTACCGATTGAATTTTGCTCTTTGTAAACTGATTTTTGACACGTTGTTTGACACTTGCATTGTCGTCAAGTGTCAATTAATTAGGAAAATAGTTTGAAATTTAAACTGTCCAACAAGTTAATGTCACGTGGAAAAGTGTAAGCTAAAGTGTATACCATAGTACCATAGTGTACCTGTAGCAAGGTCGTACAGATTGAACTTTGATATTTGTACACTGATTTTTGACCCGTTGTTTGACACTCACATTATTGTCACGTGTCAATTTGGTGGGAAAACTATTTGAAATTTAAACTGTCCAACAAGGTAATATCACATGGCAAAGTGATAAATAAAGTGTACACCATAGTGTACATGTAGCACGGTCTTTACCAATTGAACTTTGCTATTTTTACACCAATTTTTGACACGTTGTTTGACACTTGCATTGTTGTGAAGCATCAATTGGGGTGGAAAACTATTTTAAATTTAAACTGTCCAATAAGTTAATGTCACGTGGCAAGGTGTAAACTAAAGTGTACACCATAGTATACAAGTAGCAAGGTTCTTGCCGATTGAACTTTGCTATTTGTACACTGATTTTTGACAGGTTGTTTAACATTTACAATATTGTCAAGCGTCAATTTGGTGGGAAAACTATTTGAAATTTAAACTGCCCAATAGGGTAATGACACGTGGCAAAGTGTAAACTAAAGTGTGTACACTGTAGTGTGCATCTACCAAGGTTTATACCGATTGAACTTTGCTATTTGTGCACTGATTTTTTACACATTGTTTAACACTTACATTGTTGTCAAGTGTCAATTGGCTGGGAAAACTGTTTGAAATTTAAATTGTCCAACAAGGTAATGTCGAGTGGTAAAGTGTAAGATAAAGTGTACACCATAGTGTATATGTAGCAAGGTTCTTACCGATTGAATTTTGCTATTTGTACACTGATTTTTGACAAGTTATTTGACACTTGCGTTGTTTTCAAGTGTCAAGTGGATGAAAAAACTAATTGAAATTTAAACTGTCCAACAAGCTAATGTTACATGACAAAGTATAAACTAAAGTGTACACTGTAGTGTAGCAAGGTCCTTACCGATTGAATTTTGCTATTTGTACACTGATTTTTGACATGTTGTCAAATACATGTATTGTTTTCAAGTGTCAATTGGATGGGGAAACTATTTGAAATTTAAACGGTCCAACGGGGTTATGTCACATGGCAAACTAAAGTGTGTACGCCATAGTGTACATGTTGCAAGGTTCTTCCCGATTGAACTTTGCTATTTCTACACTAATTTTTGACACGTTGTTTGTCACTTGTATTAATGTCAAGTGCCAATTGGATGGGAAAACTGGTTGAAATGTAAACTGCCAATAGGGTAATTTCACGTGGCAAAGTGTAAAATAAAGTGTACATGTAGCACAGTACTTATCAATTGAACTTTGATATTTGTACACTGATTTTTGACACGTTGTTTAACACTTGCATTGTTGTCAGGTGTCAATTGAATAGGAAAACTATTTGAAATTTAAACTGTCCAGGAAGGTAATATTACATGGCAAAGTGCAAACAAAAATGTATACCATAGTGTACATGTAGCACGATTCTTACCGATTGAACTTTGCTATTCGTACACTGATTTTTGACACGTTGTTTAACACTTATATTGTTGTCAAGTGTCAATTGGATAGGAAAACTATTTGAAATTTAAGCTGTCCAACTGGGTAATGTCACGTGGCAAAGCGTAAACTAACGTGTGCACTATAGTGTAAATGTAGCAAGGTTCTTACCGATTGAACTTTGCTATTTGTACAAAAAATTTTGACATGTTGTCTGACACTTGCAATGCTGTCAAGTGTCAATTAGATGGGTAAACTATTTGAAATTTAAACTGTTCGAAGGGATAATGTCATGTGGCAAAGTGTAAACTTAAGTATACAACATAGTGTACATGTTGCAAGGTTCTTACCGATTGAACTTTTCTATTTGTAAACTGATTTTTGCCACGTTGTTTAACACTTGTGTTGTTGTCAAGTGAAAATTGGATGGGAAAATTATTTGAAATTTAAATTGTCCAACAGGGTAATTTCACATGGCAAAGTGCAAACTAAAATGTGTACACCATCGTGTACATCTAGCAAGGTTCTTCCCGATTGAACTTTGCTATTTGCACGCTAATTTTTGACACATTGTTTGTCACTTTCATTGTTGTCAAGTGCCAATTAGATGAAAAACTAGTTGAAATTTAAACTGCCAATAGGGTAATTTCACGTGGCAAAGTGTAAAATAAAGGGTACACCATAGTGTACATGTAGCACGGTCCTCACCGATTGAACTTTGCTATTTGTACAATGATTTTTGACACATTGTTTAACACTTGCATTATTGTCAGGTGTCAGATGGATAGAAAACTATTTGAAATTTAAACTGTACAGCAAGGTAATATCACGTGGAAAAGTGCAAACTAAAGTGTACACCACACATGTAGCACAGTTCTTACCGATTGAACTTTGCTATTTGTACACTGGTTTTTGAAACTTTGTTTGACACTTGCATTGTTATCAAGTGTCAATTGGATAGGAAAATTGTTTGAAATTTAAACTGTCCAACTAGGTGATATCACGTGGCAAAGCGTAAACTAATGTGTGTACCATAGCGTACATGTAGCAAGGTTCTTACCGATTCAACTTTGCTATTCGTACACTAATTTTTGACATGTCGTTTGACACTTGCATTGTTATCAAGTGTCAATTGGATGGGAAGAAAGTTTGAACTTTAAACTGGCCCAACGGGGCAATATCATGTGGCAAAGTGTAAACTAAACTGTGTACACCATAGTGTACATGTAGCAAGGTTCGAACCGATTGAACTTTGCTATTTGTACACTGATTTTTGACACGCTGCTTAACACATGCGTTGTCGTCAAGTCTCAGTTGGATGGGAAAATTGTTTGAAATTTAAACTATCCAACAGGTTAATATCACATGGCGAAGTGTAAACTAAAGTGTGTACACCATAATGTACATGTAGCAAGGTTCTTACCGATTGAACTTTGCTATTTGGACACTGATTTTTGACACGTTGTTTATTACTTGCATTGTTGTCAAGTGCCAATTGGATAGGAAAACTATTTGGGATTTAAATTGCCCAACAGGGTAATGTCATGTGACAAAGTGTAAAATAAAGTATACACCAAAGTGTACATGTACCACGGTCCTTACCGATTGAACTTTGCTATTTGTAAATTGATTTTTGACATGTTGTTTGACACTTGCATTGTTATCAAGTGTTAATTGGGAAGGAAAACTATTTGAAATTTAAACTGTCCAACAAGGTAATATCACGTGGCAAATTGTAAACTAAAGTGTACATGTGGCACGGTTCGCACCAATTGAACTTTGCTATTTGTACACTAATTTTTGACAAGTTGTTTGACACTTACATTGTTGTCAAGTATCAATTGGGATGGAAAATTGCTTTAAATTTAAACTGTCCAACAAGGTAATGTCACGTGGCAAAGCGTAAACTAAAGTATACACTACAGTGTACATGTAATAAGGTTCGTACCGATTGAACTCTGCCATTTGTACACTGATTTCTGACAAGTAGTTTGACACTTACATTGTTCTCACGTGTTAATTGTGTTGGAAAATTGTTTGAAATTTAAACTATCCAAGAAGGTAATATCACGAGGCAAAGTGTAAAATAAAGTGTACACCATAGTGTACATGTAGCACGGTCCTTATCGATTGAACTTCGCTATTTTTACAATGATTTTTGACACGTTGTTTGACACTTGTATTGTTGTCAGGTATCAATTGGATACGAAAACTATTTTAAATTTAAACTGTCCAAAAAGGTAATGCCACGTGGCAAAGTGTAAACCAAAGTGTACACTATAGTGTACAAATAGCAAGGTTCTTTCCGATTGAGATTTTTTATTTGTACACTGATTTTTATACCATAGTGTACATGTACACCATAGTGTACATGTACACCATAGTGTACATGTACACCATAGTGTACATGTACACCATAGTGTACATGTACACCATAGTGTACATGTACACCATAGTGTACATGTACACCATAGTGTACATGTACACCATAGTGTACATGTACACCATAGTGTACATGTACACCATAGTGTACATGTACACCATAGTGTACATGTACACCATAGTGTACATGTACACCATAGTGTACATGTACACCATAGTGTACATGTACACCATAGTGTACATGTACACCATAGTGTACATGTACACCATAGTGTACATGTACACCATAGTGTACATGTACACCATAGTGTACATGTACACCATAGTGTACATGTACACCATAGTGTACATGTACACCATAGTGTACATGTACACCATAGTGTACATGTACACCATAGTGTACATGTACACCATAGTGTACATGTACACCATAGTGTACATGTACACCATAGTGTACATGTACACCATAGTGTACATGTACACCATAGTGTACATGTACACCATAGTGTACATGTACACCATAGTGTACATGTACACCATAGTGTACATGTACACCATAGTGTACATGTACACCATAGTGTACATGTACACCATAGTGTACATGTACACCATAGTGTACATGTACACCATAGTGTACATGTACACCATAGTGTACATGTACACCATAGTGTACATGTACACCATAGTGTACATGTACACCATAGTGTACATGTACACCATAGTGTACATGTACACCATAGTGTACATGTACACCATAGTGTACATGTACACCATAGTGTACATGTACACCATAGTGTACATGTACACCATAGTGTACATGTACACCATAGTGTACATGTACACCATAGTGTACATGTACACCATAGTGTACATGTACACCATAGTGTACATGTACACCATAGTGTACATGTACACCATAGTGTACATGTACACCATAGTGTACATGTACACCATAGTGTACATGTACACCATAGTGTACATGTACACCATAGTGTACATGTACACCATAGTGTACATGTACACCATAGTGTACATGTACACCATAGTGTACATGTACACCATAGTGTACATGTACACCATAGTGTACATGTACACCATAGTGTACATGTACACCATAGTGTACATGTACACCATAGTGTACATGTACACCATAGTGTACATGTACACCATAGTGTACATGTACACCATAGTGTACATGTACACCATAGTGTACATGTACACCATAGTGTACATGTACACCATAGTGTACATGTACACCATAGTGTACATGTACACCATAGTGTACATGTACACCATAGTGTACATGTACACCATAGTGTACATGTACACCATAGTGTACATGTACACCATAGTGTACATGTAGCACGGTTCTTACAGATTGAACTTTGCTATTTTTACACTGATATTTGACACGTTTATTGTTACTTGCATTGTTGTCAAGTGCCAATTGTATAGAAAAACTCTTTTGAAATTTAAACTGCCCAACAGGGTAATGTCACGTGATAAAGTGTAAAATAAAGTGCACACCAAAGTGTACATGTATCACGGTCCCTACTGATTGAACTTTACTATTTGTACACTTATTTTTGAAATGTTGTTTGACACTTGCAATGTTATCAAGTGTCAATTGGGATGGAAAACTATTTGAAATTTAAACTGTCCAACAAGGTAATGTCACGTGGCAAAGTGTAAACTAAAGTGTACACTATAGTGTACATGTAGCAAGGTTCGTACCGATTAAACTTTGCTATTTGTTCACTAATTTTTGACAAGTAGTTTGACACTTACATTGTTCTCATGTGTCAATTGGGTTGGAAAACTGTTTGAGATTTAAACTGTCCAAGAAGGTAATATCGCATGGCAAAGTATAAAATAAAGTGTACACCATAGTGTACATGTAGCACGGTCCTTACGGATTGAACTTTGCTATTTTTACGCTGATTTTTGACACGTTTGACACTTGTATTGTTGTCAGGTGTCAATTGGATAGGAAAATTATTTTAAATTTAAACTGTCCAACAAGGTAATGTCACGTGGGAAAGTATAAACTAAAATGTATACCATAGTGTACAAATAGCAAGGTTCTTACCGATTGAGATTTTCTATTTGTACACTGATTTTTGACACGTTGTTTGACACTTGCATTGTCGTCAAATGCCAATTGGATGGGAAAACTGTTTGAAAGTTAAACTGTCCAACAGGGTAATGTCACGTGATAAAGTGTAAAATAAAGTGTACATGCAGCACAGTCCTTACCGATTGAACTTTGCTATTTATACACTAATTTTTGACACGTTTCTTGACACTTGCGATGTTGTCAAGTCTTAGTTGGATTGGAAAAAATGTTTGAAATTTAAACTATCTAACAGGGTAATATCACATCGCAAAGTGTAAACTAAAGTGTGTACACCATGGTGTACATGTAGCAAGGTTCTTACCCATTGAAC
This sequence comes from Olea europaea var. sylvestris, assembly GCF_002742605.1. Classification (NCBI taxonomy): domain Eukaryota; kingdom Viridiplantae; phylum Streptophyta; class Magnoliopsida; order Lamiales; family Oleaceae; genus Olea; species Olea europaea. Next base: position 135,782 of record NW_019263768.1, on the reverse strand, counting down.
TTTGCTGTTTGTACATTAATTTTTGACACGTTGTTTGTCACTTGCACTGTTGTCAAGTGCCAATTGGACGAGAAAACTGTTTGAAATTTAAACTATCCAACAGGGTAATGTCACGTGGCAAAGTGTAATATAAAGTGCACATGTCGCATGGTCCTTACCGATTGAACTTTCCTATTTGCACACTGATTTTTGACACTTGCATTGTTATCAAGCATCAATTGAGAAGGAAAACTGTTTGAAATTTAAACTGCCCAACAAGGAAATATCACGTGGCAAAGGGTAAACTAACGTGTACGCCATAGTGTACATGTAGCAAGGTTCTTACCGATTGAACTTTGCTATTTGTACACTGATTTTTGACACGTTGTTAGATACTTACATTGTTGTCAAGTGTCAATTGGGATGGAAAACTGTTTTAAATTTAAACTATCCAACAAGGTAATCTCACGTGGCAAAGTGTAAAATAAAGTGTACATGTAGCACGGTCCTTACCGATTGAACTTTGCTATTTGTACACTAATTTTTGACATGTTGTTTGACACTTGCATTTAATCAAGCGTCAATTGGGAAGGAAAATTGTTTGAAATTTAAATTGTCCAACAAGGTAATATCACGTGGCAAAGTGTAAACTAAAGTGTACCCCATAGTGTACATGTAGCAAGGTTCTTATCGATTGAACTTTACTATTTGTACACTGATTTTTGACACGTTGTTGGACACTTGCATTATTGTCAAGTGTCAATTAGGATGGAAAATTGTTTTAAATTTAAACTGTCCAACAAGATAATTTCACGTGGCAAAGTGTAACCTAAAGTGTACACCATAGTGTACAAGTAGCAAGGTTCTGCCGATTGAACTTTGCTATTTGTACACTGATTTATGACACGTTGTTTGACACTTACAATGTTGTCGTGTGTCAATTGGGTGGAAAAACTGTTTGAAATTTAAACTACCCAATCGGGTAATGACACGTGGCAAAGTGTAAACTAAAATGTGTACACCATTGTGTACATGTAGCAAAGTTCTTACCGATTGAACTTTGCTATTTGTACTGATTTTTGACACGTTGCTTGACACTTGTGTTGTTGTCAAGTCTCAGTTGGGTGGGAAGATTTTTTGAAATTTAAACTATCCAACAGGGTAATATCACATGGCAAAGTGTGAATTAAAGTGTGTACACCATAGTGTACATGTAGCAAGGTTGTTACCTATTGAACTTTGCTATTTGTATATTAATTTTTGACACGTTGTTTGTCACTTGCATTGTTGTCAAGTGCCAAATGGATGGGAAAAATGTTTGAAATTTAAATTGTCCAACAGGGTAATGTCATGTGGTAAAGTGTAAAGTAAAGTGTACACCAAAGTGTACTTGTAGCTCAGTCCTTACTGATTGAACTTCCCTATCTGTACACTGATTTTTTACACGTTGTTTGATACATGCATTGTTATCAAGCATCATTTGGGAAGGAAAACTGTTTGAAATTTAAACTGTCTAAGTAGGTAATATCATGTGGCAAAGTGTAAACTAAAGGATACACCATAGTGTACATGTAGTAAGGTTCTTAACGATTGAACATTGCTATTTGTACACTGATTTTTTACACATTGTTAGACACATACATTTTTGTCAAGTGTCAATTGGGATGGAAGACTATTTGAAATTTAAACTATCCAACAAGGTAATGTCACATGGCAAAGTGTAATCTAATGTGTACACCATAGTGTACATGTAGCAAGGTTCGTACCGATTGAACTTTGCAATTTGTACACTAGTTTTTGACATGTTTGACACTTACATTGTTCTCAGGTGCCAATTGGGTTGGAAAACTATTTGAAATTTAAACTGTCTAAGAAGGTAATATCACGTGGCAAAGTGTAAAATAAAGTGTACACCATAGTGTACATGGAGCACGGTCCTTACTGATCGAACTTTGCTACTTTTACACTGATTTTTAACATGTTGTTTGACACTTGCATTGTTGTCAGGTGTCAATTGGATAGGAAAACTAATTGAAATTTAAACTGTCCAACTGGGTAACATCACGTGGCAAAGCGTAAACTAACGTGTGTACATGTTGCAAGGTTCTTACCGATTGAACTTTGCTATTTGTACACTGATTTTTGACATGTTGTTTGAGACTTGAATTGTTGTCAAGTTTCAATTGGATGGGAAAAAAGTTTGAAATTTAAACTGCTCAATGGGGTAATATCATGTGGCAAAGTGTAAACTAAAGTGTGTACACTGTAGTGTACATGTAGCAAGGTTCATACCGATTGAACTTTACTATTTGTACACTAATTTTTGACACTTTGCTTGACACTTATGTTCTTGTCAATTCTCAGTTGGATGGGAAAATTGTTTGAAATTTAAACTATCCAACAGGGTAATATCAGGTGGTGAAGTGTAAACTAAAGTCTGTACACCATAGTGTACATGTTGCAAGGTTTTTACCGACTGAACTTTGCTATTTGTACCACAAATTTTGACACGTTGTTTGTCACCTGCATTGTTGTCAAGTGCCAATAGGATGGTAAAACTGTTTGAAGTTTAAACTGCCCAACAGGGTAATGTCACGTGACAAAGTGTAAAATAAATTGGACACCAAAGTGTACATGTGGCACGGTCCTTACCAATTGAACTTTGCTATTTGTACATTGATTTTTGACACGTTGTTTGACACTTACATTGTTATCAAGTATCAATTAGGAAGGAAAACTGTTTGAAATATAAACCGTCCAACAAGGTAATATCACGTGGCAAAGTATAAACTAAAGTGTACACCGTAGTGTACATGTAGCATGGTTCGTACCGATTGAACTTCGCTAGTTGTACACTGATTTTTGACACGTTATTTAACACTTACATTGTTGTCAAGTGTCAATTAGGACGAAAAATTGTTCGAAATTTAAACTGTCCAACAAGGTAATGTCACGTGACAAAGTGTAAACTAAAGTGTACACTATAGTGTACATATAGCAAGGTTCGTACCGATTGAACTTTGCTATTTGTACACTAATTTTTGACAAGTTCTTTGACACTTACATTTTTCTCACGTGTCAATTGGGTTGGAAAATTGTTTGAAATTTACACTGTCCTAGAAGGTATATCACATGGTAAAGTGTAAAATAAAGTGTACGCCATAGTGTACGTGTAGCACGGTCCTTACCGATTGAACTTTGCTATTTTTACACGGATTGTTTGACACTTGCATTGTTGTTAGGTGTCAATTGGATAGGAAAGCTATTTGAAACCTAAACTATCTAATAGGGTAATATCACGTGGTAAAGTGTAAACTAAAGTGTGTACACCATAGTGTACATGTGGCAAGGTTCTTACCGATTGAACTTTGCTATTTGTATACTGATTTTTGACACGTTGTTTGACACTAGCATTGTTATCAAGCGTCAATTGGGAAGGAAAACTCTTTGAAATTTAAACTATCCAACAGGGTAATATCACATGTAAAAATGTAAACTAAAGTGTGTACACCATAGTGTACATGTAGCAGGGTTCTTTCCCATTGAACTTTGCTATTTGTGCATTGATTTTTGACACGTTGTTTGTCACTTGCATTGTTGTCAAATGCTAGTTGGATAGGACAACTATTTGAAATTTAAATTGTCCAATAGGATAATGTCACGTGGCAAAGTGTAAAATAAAGTGTACACCAAAGTGTACATATAGCACGGTCCTTACCGATTGAACTTTGCTATCTGTACACTGATTTTTGACACGTTGCTTGACTTTTGTGTTGTTGTCAAGTCTCAGTTGGATGGAAAATTTGTTTGAAATTTAAACTATCCAATAGGGTAATATCACGTGGCAAAGTGTAAACTAAAGTATGTACACCATAGTGTACATGTAGCAAGGTTCTTACGGATTGAACTTTGCTATTTGTACATTGATTTTTGACACGTTGTTTATCACTTGCATTGTTGTCAAGTGCCAATTGGATAGGAAAATTGTTTGAAATTTAAACTGTCCAATAGGGTAATGTCACGTGGCAAAGTGTAAAATAAAGTGTACACCAAAGTATACATGTCGCACGGTCCTTACCGATTGAACTTTGTTATTTGTAAACTAATTTTTGACATGTTGTTTGACACTTGCATTGTTATCAAGCGTCAATTGGGAAGAAAAACTGTCCGAAATTTAGACTATCCAATAAGGTAATATCACGTGGCAAAGTGTAAAATAAAGTGTACACCGTAGTGTACATGGAACACGGTCCTTACCGATCGAACGTTGCTACTTTTACACTGATTTTTGACATGTTGTTTGACACTAGCATTATTGTCAGGTGTTAATTGGATAGGAAAGCTGTTTCAAATTTAAACTGTCCAACAAGGTAATGTCACGTGACAAAGTGTAAACTAAAGTGTACACCATAGTGTACAAGTAGCAAGGATCTTACCTAAACCATAGTGTACAATGTTGTTAGGTGTCAATTAGGTGAGAAAACTGTTTGAAATTTAAAATGCCCAATAGGGTAATGACACGTGGCAAAATGTAAACTAAAGTGTGTACACCATAGATTACATGTAGCAAGGTTCATACCAATTGAACTTTGCTATTTGTACACTAATTTTTGACCGTTGTTTGACACTTGCATTGTTGTCAAGTGTCAATTGGATAGGAAAATTGTTTGAAATTTAAATTGTGCAACTGGGTAACGTCAAGTGGTAAAGTGTAAACTAAAGTGTACACCATAGTGTACATGTAGCAAGGATCTTACAGAATGAACTTTACTATTTGTACACTAATTTTTGACACGTTGTTTAACACTTGCATTGTTGTCAAGTGTCAATTGGATGGGAAAAGAGTTTGAAATTTAAACTGTCCAATGAAGTAATGTCAAGTGGCAAAGTGTAAACTAAAGTGTACACCATAGTGTACATGTGGCAAGATTCTTACCGATTGAACTTTGCTATTTGTACACTAATTTTGGACATGTTTTTTGACACTTGAATTGTAGTCAAGCGTCAATTGGTAAGGAAAACTGTTTGAAATTTAAACTGTCCAACAGGGTAATATCATGTGCAAAAGTGTAAACTAAAGTATACACCATAGTGTACATGTAGCATGGTCCTTACCAATTGAACTTTGCTATTTGTACACTTATTTTTGACACGTTTTTTGACACTTGCAATGTTGTCCAGTGTCAACTGGATGGAAAAACTATTTGAAATTTAAACTGTCCAGCTGGGTAACATCACGTGGAAAGTGTAAACTAAAGTGTACACCATGGTGTAATTGTAGCAAGGTTCTTATAGAATGAACTTTGCTATTTGTACACTGATTTTTGACACGTTGTTTGACACTTGCATTGTTGTCAAGTGTCAATTGGATGGGAAAAAAATTTGAAATTTAAACATTCCAATGAAGTAATGTCACGTGGTAAAGTGTAAACTAAAGTATACACCATAGTGTACACGTGGTAAGGTTCTTACCGATTGAACTTTGTTATTTGTACACTAATTTTGGACATGTTGTTTGACACTTGAATTGTAGTCAAGCGTCAATTGGTTAGGAAAACTGTTTGAAATTTAAACTATCCAATAGGGTAATGTCACATGCCAAAGTGTAAACTAAAGTGTACACCATAGGGTACATATAGCACGGTTCTTACCGATTGAACTTTGCCATTTGTACATTGATTTTTGACACATTTTTTGACACTTGCATTGTTGTCAAGTGTCAATTGAATGGGAAAACTGTTTGAAATTTAAACTGTTCAACAGAGTAATGTCACATGGTAAAGGGTAAACTAAAGTGTGTACAACGTAGTGTACATGTAGCAAGGTTCTTACCGATTGAACTTTGCTATTTTTGTACATTGATTTTTGATACGTTGTTTAACACTTGCATTGTTGTCAAGTGTCAATTGGGTGGGAAAACTATTTGAAATTTAAACTGTCCAACAGGGTAATATCACGTGGCAAAGTGTAAACTAAAGTGTGTACACCATAGTGTCCATATAGCAAGGTTCATACGGATTGAACTTTGCTATTTGTATACTGATTTTTGACATGTTGTTTGACACTTGCATTGTTGTCAAGTGTTAGTTGGATGGGAAAAAAGTTTGAAATTTAAACTGTCCAATGAAGTAATGTCACGTGGTAAAGTGTAAACTAAAGTGTACACCATAGTGTACATGTGGCAAGGTTCTTACCGATTGAACTTTGCTATTTGTACACTAATTTTGGACACGTTGTTTGACACTTGAATTGTAGTCAAGCGTTAATTGGTTGCGAAAACTGCTTGAAATTTAAACTGTCCAAGAGGGTAATGTCACGTGTCAAAATGTAAACTAAAGCGTACACCATAGTTTACATGTAGCATGGTCCTTACTGATTGAACTTTGTTATTTGTACACTGATTTTTGACATGTGTTTTGACACTTGTGTTGTTGTCAAGTGTCAATTGGATGGGAAACCTATTTGAAATTTAAACTAGGTAATGTCATGTGGCAAAGGCTAAACCAAAGTGTGTACACCGTAGTGTGCATGTAGCAAGGTGTTGGGAATCTATTTATACATGCATAGTGGAAAATTAAAATTATTTCGATTCCCATCGAGGATCACTTTCGTTTAGATAGAAATCGTGATAAAGATTGTACCTTTGAAGAATTCTTCAAACCTTTTGCTTTTCTTTTTGTTCCAGCAATCTTGATTCGCCACCCACAGCTGTCCAATTGTCCAGCCTCCAACGGTGATCCACACAGAGAATAAGATTACACCTACCGGGGTTTTCTCTTCTTGTGCTAGCTAGAATAGTTATGAGAAAAATCATGTGGATTGAAAACCCTAGACATGTATTTATAAAAGCTCAAACAGGCCTGGTCCGGTCCAGTCCAATATTTAATTAATCCATTTAATTAAATCCCGTCCGTGCATTAATTAATCCAATTAATTAATTCGGGCCTATAAATAACCAACCCAATTAATTAATTTATCCAATGATTGTTGAATTAATTAATTGACAAATTGCAATATTTCAATTCTCTTTTATGTGTGACCCATCAGGTTCCCGATCACGATACCTTATGACGTGAAATATTATTTTGATCTAATCAAAATTGATAAATTAAAACACCCTTTTAATTTATCACCAATTCACACTCGCCGTCCTAGATTGACATCTAGTAATGTGTCAGGGTAATACATGTGACGGGGAATGCATGTGGTATGAGAAAATCAAATTTGTTCGTTTACCGTGAAACTATAATCCCTTCGTCAATATGATACGATCAATTATGAGATATAAAATTGTGTCAATCCCGAATATCGATCATATCTTTCACTCCACTATTAAGTCAATATAAGTCGAAAACTCCTTTTCGACTTATGAGTACACCTTGCCCAAGGATTTCGTTATCGACTTAATTGAATGAAACGCAGATCATAATCTCTTACTATCTAAGAGTGACAAATCCTTTATTTGTTAATCACAACCTTAATACGATTCTCGACGTACTCGAACGATGTCATATTAGCGGCCCTTTGCAGATCAACATCCAACACCGCTAAAGTATGACTGTCCTCATATAAGGTACCATGACGACCTCATGTCAAAGGACCAATTCCACTACCGAATGTTAGAGATTAACCACTGACACTTGGATAGTTATTCATGTGGAATCTCTCGGCGGATCTCCAATGTTTCGTTCTATAACAAAACATCCATATGTTCATTTAAGTGTCACCACACTTTAACTTGTGAGATCAGCTACTTACTTCACAAGTAAAAAATGTCACACATGATGGTCTATCCGTAAAAATGATATTCGCATCTCGTTATTACTTACGACCATAGACAATTTAAGATTCAATCAGATGTAATTGATATCTCACAATCACAACTGCTTGCGATTAACAAATTACGAAGATTTAAATCTACGGACTCTATTATTTATTTAATTTTCTATTAATTAAATAATAGATCTACCATTAAATTGCATTAATTATATATCAAAGGTATTTATGTCCAAAGTTGATTGGACCTAGGGCATAATACTTACACAAGATTCTTACTGATTGAACTCTACTATTTGTACACTGATTTTTGACACGTTGTTGGACACTTGCATTATTGTCAAGTGTCAATTGGATGGGAAAACGATTTGAAATTTAAACTACCAAACAAGGTAATGTCACGTGGCGAATTGTAAACTAAAGTGTACACCACAGTGTACATGTGGTAAGGTTCTTACCGATTGAACTTTGTTATTTGTACACTAATTTTGGACTCGTGGTTTGACATTTAAATTGTAGTCAAGTGTCAATTGGTTGGGAAAATTATTTGAAATTTAAACTGTCCAACAAGGTAATGTCACGTGGCAAAGTGTAAACTAAAGTGTACATGTAGCATGGTCTTTATGGATTGGACTTTGCTATCTATACACTAATTTTTTACAAGTTTTTGACACTTGCATTGTTGTCAATTATCAATTGGATGGGAAAACTGGTTGAAATTTAAACTGTCCAACAGGGTAATGTCACGTGGCAAAGGGTAAACTAATGTGTGTACACCATAGTGTACATGTAGCAAGGTTCTTACCGATTGAACTTTGTTATTTGTACATTGATTTTTGACACGTTGTTTGACACTTGCATTGTTGTCAAGTTTCAACTGGGTTGAAAAACTGTTTGAAATTTAAACTGCCCAATAGGCTAATTTCACATGGTAAAGTGTAAACTAAAGTGTGTACACTATAGTGTACAAGTAGCAAGGTTCTTACCGATTGAACTTTGCTATTTGTACACTGATTTTTGACACATTGTTTGACACTTGCATTGTTGCCAAGTGTCAATTGGGTGGGAAAACTGTTTGAAATTTAAACTGCCTAACAGGGTAATGTCACGTGATAAAGTGTGAACTAAAGTGTGTATACCATAGTGTACTTGTAGCAAGGTTCCTACCGATTGAACTTTACTATTTGCACACTAACTTTGGACACGTTGTTTGACAGTTGAGTTGTAGTCAAATGTCAATAGGATAGGAAAACTGTTTGAAATTTAAAATGTACAAGAAGGTAATGTCACGTGGCAAAGTGTAAACTAAAGTGTACACTATAGTGTACATGTAGCATGGTACTTACCGATTGAATTTTGCTATTTGTACAATGATTTTTGACACATTGTTTAACACTTGTATTGTTGTCAAGTGTCAATTGGATAGGAAAACTGTTTGAAATTTAAGCTGTCCAACATGGTAATGTCACGTGGAAAAGTGTAAACTAAAGTGTGTACACCATAGTGTACATGTAGCAATGTTCTTACTATTTGAACATTGTTATTTGTATACAGATTTTTGACACGTTGTTTGTCACTTGCATTGTTGTCAGATGCCAATTGGATGGGAAAAATGTTTGCAATTTAAACTGTCCAATAGGGTAATGTCACATGGTAAAGTGTAAACTAAAGTGTGTACACCATAGTGTCCATGTAGCAAGGTTCATACCGATTGAACTTTGCTATTTGTACACTAATTTTTAACAGGTTGTTTGCCACTTGCATTGTTGTCAAGTGTCAATTGGGTGGGAAAATTATTAGAAATTTAAATTGTCAAATAGGGTAATGTCGAGTGTCAAGGTGTAAACTAAAGTATACACCATTGTGTGTTTGTTGCAAGGTTCTTACCGATTGAACTTCGCTACCTATACGCTGATTTTTGACACTTTTTTTACACTTGCGTTGTTGTCAAGTGTCAATTTCTTGGAAAAACTATTTGAAATTTAATCATCCAACTGAGTAATGTCACGTGGTAAAGTGTAACCTAAAGTGTGTACACCACAGTGTACATGTAGCAAGGTTCTTACCGATTGAATTTTGCTATTTGTACACTGATTTTTGACACGTTGTTTGACACTTGCATTGTTGTCAAGTGTCAATTGGGTGGGAAAACGCTTTGAAATTTAAACTACCAAATAGGGTAATGTCACGTGGTAATGTGTAAACTAAAGTGTGTACACTCTAGTGTACATGTAGCAAGGTTCATACCAATTGAAATTTGCAATTTGTACACTAATTTTTAACACATTTTTTGACACTTGCATTGTTGTCAAGTGTCAATTAGTTTGGAAAACTATTTGAAATTTAAAATTTCCAACAGGGTAATGTCGAGCGACAAAGTGTAAACTAAAGTGTACACCATAGTATACATGTGGCAAGGTTCTTATCGATTGAACTTTGCAATTTGTACTCTAATTTGGGACATGTTGTTTGACACTTGAATTATAGTCAAGTGTTAATTGGTTGGAAAAATTGTTTGAAATTTAAACTGTACAATAGGGGAATGTCATATGGTAAAGTGTAAACTAAAGTGTACAACATAGTGTACGTGTAGCATGGTCCTTACCGATTGAACTTTACAATTAGTACACTAATTTTGGACACGTTTTTTGAAGCTTGCATTGTTGTCAATTGTCAATTGGATGGGAAAACTATTTGAAATTTAAACTATCCAATAGGGTAATGTCACGTGGCAAAGTGTAAACTAAAGGGTGTACACCATCGTGTACATGGAGCATGGTTCTTACCGATTGAATTTTGTTATTTGTACACTGATTTTTGACACGTTTTTTAACATTTGAGTTGTTGTCAAGTGTTAATTGGATGGAAAAATTGTTTGAAATTTAAGCTATCCAACAGGGTAATGTCACATGGGAAAGTGTAAACTAAACCGTACACCATAGTGTATAAGTAGCAAGGTTCTTACAGATAAAACTTTCCTATTAGTACACTGATTTTTGACACGTTGTTTTGACACTTACGTTGTTCTCAAGTGTCAATTGGATGGGAAAACTGTTTGAAATTTAAACTATCCAATAGGGTATTGTCAAGTGGTAAAGTGTAAACTAAAGTGTACACCATAGTGTACATGTAGCAAGGTTCTTACTGATTGAACTTTGCAATTTGCACACTAATTTTTGACTCATTGTTTGACACTTGCATTGTTGTCAAGTGTCAATTAGATGGGAAAACTGTTTGAAATTTAAACTATAGTGGTAAAGTGTAAACTAAAGTGTACACCATAGTGTACATGTAGCAAGGTTCTTACTGATTGAACTTTGCAATTTGCACACTAATTTTTGACTCATTGTTTGACACTTGCATTGTTGTCAAGTGTCAATTAGATGGGAAAACTGTTTGAAATTTAAACTATAGTGGTAAAGTGTAAACTAAAGTGTACAGCATAGTGTACATGTTGCAAAGTTCTTACCGATTGAACTTTGCTATTTGTACACTAATTTTTGACTCGTTGTTTAACACTTGCACTGTTGTCAAGTGTCAATTGGATGGAAATATTGTTTGAAATTTAAACTGCCCAATACGGTAATGTCAACTGGCAAAGTTTAAACTAAAGTGTACACCATAATGTTTATGCAGCAAGGTTCTTACCGATTGAACTTTGCTATTTGTACACTGATTTTTTGACACATTGTTTGACACTTGCTTTGTTGACAAGTGTCAATTGGATGGAAAAATTGTTTGAAATTTAAACTGTCCAATAGAGTAATGTCGAGTGGCAAAGTGTAAACTAAACTGTACACCATAGTGTATATGTAGCAAGGTTCTTACCGATTGAACTTTGCTATTTGTACATAGATTTTTGACACGTTGTTTGACACTTGCGTTGTTTTCAAGTGTCAATTCGATGGGAAAATTGTTTGAAATTTAAACTGTTCAACAGGGTAATGTCACATGGTAAAGTGTAAATTAAAGTGTACACCATAGTGTACATGTAGCACGGTCCTTACCGATTGAACATTGCTATTTGTACACTGATTTTTGACACGTTGTTTGACACTTGCATTGTTGTCAAGTGTCAGTTGGATAGGAAAACTGTTTTAAATTTAAAGTGTCCAACAAGGTAATGTCACATGGCAAAGTATAAACTAAAGTGTACACCATAGTATACATGTAGCACAGTTCTTTTCAATTTAACTTTGCTATTTGTACACTGTTTTTTGACACGTTGTTTGGCACTTGCATTGTTGTCAAGTGTTAATTGGATAGGAAAACTATTTAAAATTTAAACTTTCCAACAAGGTAATGTCATGTGGCAAGTGTAAACAAAAGCGTACACCGCAGTGTACATGTAGAAAGGTTCTTACCGATTGAACTCTGCTATTTGTACACTGATTTTTGACATGTTGTTTGCCACTTGCATTGTTGTCAAGTGTCAATTGGGTTGGAAAATTATTTGAAATTTAAACTGCCAAATAGGGTAATGTCACGTGGCAAAGTGTAAGCTAAAGTCTCTACAGCATAGTGTACATGCAGCAAGGTTCATACTGATTGAACTTTGCTATTTGTACGCTGGTTTTTGACACGCTGTTTGACACTTGCATTGTTGTCCAGTGTCAATTGGGTGGGAAAAATCTTTGAAATTTAAACTGTCCGACAGGGAAATATCGAGTGACAAATTGTAAACTAAACTGTACACCATAGTTTATATGTAGCAAGGTTCTTACAAATTGAACTTTGCTATTTGTACACTGATTTTTGACACGTTGTTTGACACTTGTGTCATTTTCAAGTGTCAATTGGATGGAAAATTTGTTTTAAATTTAAATTATCCAATAGGGTGATGTTACGTGGCAAAGTGCAAACTAAAGTGTCTACACCATAGTGTATATGTAGCAATGTTCTTACCGTTTTAACTTTGCTATTTGCACACAGATTTTTGACACGTTGTTCGTCACTTGCATTGTTGTCAAGTGCCAATTGGATGAGAAAACTGTTTGAAATTTAAACTATTCAACAAGGTAATGTTAAGTGGCAAAGTGCAAAATAAAGTATATACCATAGTATACATCAAGAACGGTCATTACCGATTGAACTATGGTATTTGTATACTGATTTTTGACACGTTGTTTGACACTTGCATTGTTGTCAAGTGTCAATTCGAAAGGAAAACCATTTGAAATTTAAACTATCCAACAAGGTAATGCCACGTGGCAAGTGTAAACTAAAGTGTACAACATGGTGTACATGTAGTAAGGTTCTCACCGATAGAACTTTACTATTTGTACACTCATTTTTAACACGTTGTTTGACACTTACATTGTTGTCAAGTTTCAATTGGGAGGGAAAACTAATTGAAATTTAAGCTGCCCAATAGAATAATGTGACGAGGTAAAATGTAAACTAAAGTGTGTACACCATAGTGTTCATGTAGCATAGTCTTTACCAATTGAACTTTGTTATTTACACACTGATATTTGACACGTTGTTTGACACTTGTATTGTTGACAAGTGTCAATTATATAGAAAACTGTTCCAAATTTAAACTGTCCAACAGGGTGATGTCACGTGGTAAAGTGTAAACTAAAGTGTGTACACCATAGTGTACATGTAGCAAGGTTCAAACTGATTGAACTTTGTTATTTGTACACTGATTTTTGACACGTTGTTTGACACTTACGTTGTTGTAAAATGTTAATTGGATCGGAATATTGTTTGAAATTTAAACTATCCAATAGGGTAATGTTGAGTGGCAAAGTGTAAACTAAAGTGTACACCATAGTGTACATGTAGAAAGATTTTTACTGATTGAACTTTGCTATTGTACACTAATTTTTGACCCGTTGTTTGACACTTGCATTGCTATCAAGTGTCAATTGGGTAGGAAATCTGTTTGAAATTTAAACCGCCCAATAGGATAATGTCACGAGGTAAAGTGTAAAATAAAGTGTGTACACCATACTATACATGTAGCATGGTCTTTACCGATTGAACTTTGTTATTTGTACACTTATTTATGACACGTTGTTTGACACTGAACTTTACCTTTTGTACACTAACTTTTGACACGTTGTTTGACACTTGCATTGTTGTCTGGTGTCAATTGGATAGAAAACTGTTTGAAATTTAAACTAGCCAATAAGGTAATGTCAAGTGGCAAAGTGTAAACTAAAGTGTACACCATAGTGCACATGTAGCACGATCCTTACCGATTGAATTGTGGTATTTATACACTGATTTTTGAAATGTTGTTTGACACTTGCATTGTTGTCAAATCTCAATTGGAAAAGAAAACTTTTGAAATTTAAACTGTCCAACAAGGTAATGTCACGTGGCATGTGTAAACTAAAGTGTATGCCATAGTGTGCATGTAGCAAGGTTCTCACCGATTGAACTTTGCTATTTATACACTAATTTTTAACACGTTTGACACTTGTATTATTGTCAAGTACCAATTGGGTGGAAAAACGAATTGAAATTTAAACTGCCCTATAGGGTAATGTCACGAGGCAAAGTGTAAACTAATTGTGTACACCATATTGTACATGTAGTATGGTCCTTACCGATTGAACTTTGTTATTTTTACACTGATTTTTAACGCGTTGTTTGACATTTGTATTGTTGTCAAATGTCAATTAGATGGAAAAGCCGTTTGGAATTTAAACTATCAAATGAGGTAATGTCACGTGTCGAAGTGTAAACTAAAGTGTACACCATAGTGTACATGTAGCACGGTTCTTACCGATTGAACTTTGCCATTTGTACACTGATTTTTGACACATTATTTGACACTTGCATTGCTGGCAAGTGTCTATTGGGTGGAAAAAATGTTTGAAATTTAAACTGCTCAACAGGGTAATGTCACGTGGCCAAGTGTAAACTAAAGTGTGTACATGTAGTAAGGCTCATACCGATTGAACTTTGCTATTTGTACACTGATTTTTGACACGTTGTTTAGCACTTGCATTGTTGTCATGTGTCAATTGGGTGGGAAAACTATTAGAAATTTAAACAGCCCAACTGGGTAATGTCGAGTGGTAAAGTGTAAACTAGAGTGTACACTATAGTGCATATGTGGCAAGGTTCTTACCGACTGAACTTTGCTATTTGTACACTAATTTTTGACACGTTGCTTGACACTTGCATTGTTGTCAAGTGTTAATTGGATGGGAAAACTGTTTGAAATTTAAACTGTCCAACAGGGTAATATCACGTGGGAAACTGTAAACTAAAGTGTGTACACCATAGTGTACATGTAGCAAGGTTCTTACCAATTGAACTTTGTTATTTGTACACTGATTTTTGACACGTTGTTTATCACTTGTATTATTGTCAGGTGCCAATTGGATGGAAGAACTGTTTGAAATTTAAACTACCCAATAGGGTGATGTCGCCTGGCAAAGTGTAAAATAAAGTGTTATCCAAAGGGTACAAGTAGCACGGTCCTTACCGATTGAACTTCGTTATTTGTACACTGATTTTCGACACGTTATTTGACACTAGCATTGTTGTCAAGTGTCAACTGGATACGAAAACTGTTTAATTTAAACTGTCAAACAAGTTAATGTCACAAGGCAAAGTGTAAACTAAATTGTACACCATAGTGTACATGTAGCACGGTTCTTACCGATTGAACTTTAAATGTACACTGATTTTTGTCAAGTATCAATTGGATAGGAAAACTATTTGAAATTTAAACTATCCAAGAAGGTACTGTCACGTGGCAAGTGTAAACTAAAGTGTGTACACCATAGTGTACATGTAGCAAGGTTCATACTGATTGAACTTTGCTATTTGTACACTGATTTTCGACACGTTGTTTGACACTTGAATTGTTGTCAAGTGTCAAGTGGGTGGAAAAGCTATTTCAAATTTAGACTATACAACAGACTAATATGATGTGGCAAAGTGTAAACTAAAGTGTGTACACCATAGTGTACATGTAGCAAAGTTCTAACAGTTGAACTTTGCTATTTATACACTGATTTTTGACACGTTGTTTGTCACTTGCATTGTTGTCAAGTGCCAATTAGGTGGGAAAACTGTTTGAAATTTAAACTGCCCAACCGGGCAATGTCACGTGACAAAGTGAAAAATAAAAAGTACACCACAATGTACATGTAGTACAGTCCTTACCGATTGAACTTTGCTATTTGTACACTGATTTTTTACACATTGTTTGACACTTGCATTATTGTCAGATGTCAATTGGATAGGAAAACTACTTGAAATTTAAACTGTCCAACAAGGTAATGTTACATGGCAAAGTATAAACTAAAGTGTACCCCATAGTGTACATGTAGCACGTTTTTTACCGATTGAACTTTGCTATTTGTACACTGATTTTTGACCCGTTGTTCGACACTTGCATTGTTGTCAAGTGTCAATTGGGTGGAAAAACTGTTTGAAGTTCAAACTATCCAATAGGGTAATGTCACGTCGCAAAGTGTAAACTAATGTGTGCACACCATAGTGTACATATAGCAAGGTTCATACCGATTGAACTTTACTATTTGTACACTGATTTTTTACACGTTGTTTGGCACTTGCGTTGTTGTCTTGTGTCAATTGGATGTGAAACTATTTGAAATTTAAATTGTCCTGCAGGGTAATGTTACGTGGCAAAGTGTAAACTAAAGTGTGTACAACATAGTGTACATGTGGCAAGGTTATTAACGATTGAACTTTGCTATTTGTACACTAATTTTTGACACGTTGTTTGTCACTTACATTGTTATCAAGTGCCAATTGGATGGGAAAACTGTTTGAATTTTAAACTGTCCAATAGGGTAATGTCACATGGTAAAGTGTAAAATAAAGTTTACACCATAATGTACATGTAGTACGATCCTTACCGATTGAACTTTGCTATTTGTACACTGATTTTGGACATGTTGTTTGACACTTGCATTGTTATCAAGTGTCAATTGGATAGGAAAACTATTTAAAATTTAAAATTTCCAACAAGGTAATGTCATGTGGCAAGTGTAAACAAAAGTATACACCATAGTGTACATGTAGCAAGGTACTTACGTATTGAACTTTACTATTTATGCACTGATTTTTTACACGTTGTTTGACACTTGCATTGTTGTCGAGTGTCAATTGGATTGGGAAACTGTTTGAAATTTAAACTGCCCAACAGGGTAACGTCACATGGCAAAGTGTAAACTAAAGTGTCTACAGCATAGTGTACATGCATCAAGGTTCATAACGATTGAACTTCGCTATTTGTACGCCGATTTTTGACACGTTTTCTGACAGTTGCACTGTTGTCTAGTGTCAATTCAATGGGAAAACTATATCAAATTTAAACTATCCAACAGGGTAATGTCAAGTGGCAAAGTGTAAACTAAACTAAATTGAACTTTGCTATTTGTGCACTGAATTTTGACACATTGTTTGACACTTACATTGTTGTCAAGTGTCAATTGGATGGAAAAACTATTTTTTAAATTTAAACTATCTAACAGGATAATGTCAAGTGGCAAAGTGCAAACTAAAGTATCTATACCATAGTGTATATGTAGCAATGTTCTTACCGTTTAGATTTTTGACACGTTATTTGTCACTTGCATTGCTGTCAAGTGCAAATTGGATGGGAAAATTGTTTGAAATTTAAACTGCCCAGCAGGGTAATGTCACATGGCAAAGTGTAAAATAAAGTTTACACCATAGTGTACATGTAGCACGGTCCTTACCTATTGAACTTTGCTATTTGTACACTAATTTTTGACACGTTCTTTGACACTTGCATTTGTCAGGTGTCAATTAGATAGGAAAACTGTTTAAAATTTAAACTGTCCAACAAGGTAATGTCACGTGGCACGTGTAAACTAAAGTGTACGCCATAGTGTACATGTAGCAACTCACTGATTGAACTTTGCTATTTGTACATAGATTTTTGACATCTAGTTTGACACTTGCATTGTTGTCAAGTGTCAATTGGGTGGGAAAACTGTTTGAAATTTAAACTGCCCAACAGAATAATGTCACGAGGCAAAGTGTAAACTAAAGTGTGTACACAATAGTGTACATGTAGCATGGTCTTTACCGATTGAACTTTGTTATTTGTATACCGATTTTTGACACATTGTTTGACACTTGGATTGTTGTCAAGTGTCAATTAGATGGGAACGCCATTTGAAATCTAAACAATCCAATGGGGTAATGTCACGTGGCAAAGTGTAAACTAAAGTATACACTATAGTGTACATGTAGCACGGTTCTTATTGATTGAACTTTGCTATTTGTAGACTGATTTTTTACACATTATTTGACACTTGCATTGTTGTCAAGTGTCAATTGGGTGGGAAAACTATTTGAAAATTAAACTGCCCAATAGGGTAATGTCATGTGGTAAAGTGTAAACTAAAGTGTATACACCATAGTTTACATGTAGCAAGGTTCATACCGATTGAACTTTGCTATTTGTACACTGATTTTTGACACGTTATTTGGCACTTGCCTTGTTTCAAGGGTCAATTGGGTGGGAAAACTATATGATATTTAAACAGCCCAATAGGGTACTGTCGAGTGACTAAGTGTAAACTAGAGTGTACACCATAGTGTATATGTAGCAAAGTTCTTACCGATTGAAGTTTGTTATTTGTACACTGATTTTTGACACGTTGCTTGACTCTTGCGTTGTTGTCAAGTGTCAATTGGATGGGAACACTACTTGAAATTTAAACTGTCCAATAGGGAATATCACGTGGCAAAGTGTAAACTAAAGTGTGTGCACCATAGTGCATATGTAGCAAGGTTCTTACCAATTGAACTTTACTATTTGTACACTGATTTTTGACACGTTTGTCACTTGTATTGTTGTCAAGTGCCAATTGGATGGGAAAACTATTTGAAATTAAAATTGTCCAATTGGGTAATGTCACGTGACAAAGTGTAAAATAAAGTGTACACCAAATTGTACATGTAGCACGGTCCTTACCGATTGAACCTTGCTATTTGTACACTGATTTTTGACACGTTGTTTAAGACTTACATTATTGTCAAATGTCAATTGGATAGGAAAACTGTTTGAAATTTAAATTGCCCAACATGGTAATGTCACATGGCAAAGTATAAACTAAAGTGTGTACATTATAGTGTACATGCAACAACGTTCTTATCGTTTGAACTTTGCTATTTGTACACAGATTTTTGACACGTTGTTTGTCACTTGCATTGTTGTCAAGTGCCAATTGGATGGGAAACTGTTTATAATTTAAACTGTCCAATAGGGTAATGTCAATTGGCAAAGGGTAAACTATTGTGTACACCATATTGTACGTGTAGCACGGTCCTTACCGATTGAACTTTGCTATTTGTACACTGATTGTTGACACATTGTTTGGCACTTGCATTGTTGTCAGGTGTCAATTGGATAAAAAACTGTTTAAAATTTAAACTGTCCAATAAGGTAATATCACGTGGCAAAGTATAAACTAAAGTGTACACCATAGTGTACATGTAGCACGGTCCTTATCGATTGAACTTTGCTATTCGTACACTGGATTTTAACTGGTTGTTTGACACTTACATTGTTTTCAAGTGTCAATTGGATATAAAAACCATTTGAAATTGAAACTGTCCAACCGGGTAATGTCATGTGGCAAGAGTAAACTAAAGTGTATACTATAGTGTGCATATAGCAAGGTCCTTACCGACTGAACTTTGCTATCTGAACATTAAATTTTGACACATTGTTTAACACATGCATTATTTTCAAGTGTCAATTAGGTGGGAAAACTGTTTGGAATTTAAATTGTCCAATAGGGTAATGTCACGTGGAAAAGTGTAAACTAAAGTGTACTCCATAGTGTACACGTCGTAAGGTTTTTACCGATTGAACTTTGCTATTTGTACACTGATATTTGACACGTTGTTTGACACTTGCATTGTTGGCATGTGTCAATTAGATGTGAAAGCTGTTTGAAATTCAAACTGTCCAATGGGGTAATGTCACGTGGAAAAGTGAAAACTATAATGCACATCATAGTATATATGTAGCACGGTTCTTACCTATTGAACTTTGCTATTTGTACACCTATTTTTACACGTTGTTTGACACTTTCATTGTTGTCATGTGTCAATCGGGTGGGAAAACTGTTTGAAATTTAAACTGTCCAACAGAAAATGTCACGTGGCAAGGTGTAAACTAAAGTGTACACCAAAGTGTACATGTAGCAATGTTCTTACCAATTAAACTTTACTATTTACACACTGATTCTTACACGTTGTTTGACACTTGAATTGTTGTCAAGTGTCAATTGGATGGGAAAGCCGTTTGAAATTTAAACTGTCCAACGGGCTAATGTCACGTGGCAAAGTGTAAACTAAAGCGTACACTATAGTGTACATGTAGTCGGGTTCTTACTAATTGAACTTTGGTATTTGCATATAGATTTTTAACACGTTGTTTGACACTTGTATTGTTGTCAAGTGTCAATCGGATGGGAAAGCTGTTTGAAATTTAAACTGTCCAACGGGGTATTTTCACGTGGCAAAGTGTAAACTAAAGTGTACATGTAGCAAGGTTCTTAACGATTGAACTTTCCTATTTGTACTCTAATTTTGGACAAGTTGTTTGACACTTGCGTTGTTGTCAAGTGTCAATTGGATGGAAAAACTGTTTGAAATTTAAACTGTCCAACGAGTTAATGTCACGTGCGAAAGTGTGGACTGAAGTCTACACCATAGTGTACATGTTGTAAGGTTCTTACCGATTGAACTTTGCTAGTTGTACACTGATTTCTAAAATGTTGTTTGACACTTGCATTGTTGTCAAGTGTCAATTGGATGGGAAAGCTATTTGAAATTTAAACTGTTCAATGCGGTAATGTGACGTGGCAAAGTGTAAACTAAAGTGTACACCATAGGGTACATGTAGCACGGTTCTTATAGATTGAACTTTGCTATTTGTACATAAATTTTGGACACATTGTTTGACACTTTAATTGTTGTCAACTATCAATTGGATGGGAAAATTTTTTGAAATTTAAACTGTCCAACATGGTAAGGCCACGTGGTAAAGTGTAAACTAAAGTGTACACCATAGTGTACATGTAACATGGTCCTTACCGATTGAACTTTTTTCTTCGTACACTGATTTTTGACACATTGTTTGATACTTGTATTTTCGTCGGATGCCAATTGGATAGGAAAACTCTTTAAAATTTAAATTGTCTAACCGGGTAATGTCACATGGCAAAGTGTAAATTAAAGTGTGTACACCATAGTGTACATGTAGTAAGGTTCTTACCAATTTAACTTTGCTATTTGTAAACTGATTTTTGACACGTTGCTTGACGCTTGCATTGTTGTCAAGTGTCAACTGAATGGAAAAACTGTTTGAAATTAAACTGTCCAATAAGGTAATGTCACATGGCAAAGTGTAAACTAAAGTGTGCAACATAGTGTACATGTAGCACCGTCCTTACCGATTGAACTTTGTAATTTGTACACAGATTTCTGACACTTGCATTGTTGTCAAGTGTCAATTGGATAGGAAAATTGTTTGAAACTTAAACTGTCCAACAGGGTAATGTCACATGGCAAAGTGTAAACTAAAGTGGGTACACCATAGTGTACATGTAGCAAGGTTCTTACCGATTGAATTTTACTATTTGTATACTGATTTTTGACACATTGTTTGACACTTGCAATGTTGTCAAGTGTCAATTGGATGGGAAAGTTATTTGAAATTTGAACTATCCAGCAGGGTATTGTCAAGTGGCAAAGTGTAAACTAAAGTGTACAACATAGTGTACATGTAGCAAGATTCTTACCGATTGAACTTTGCTATTTGTACACTAATGTTTGACTAGTTGTTTGACACTTGCATTGTTGTCAAGTGTCAATTGGATGGGAAACTGTTTGAAATTTAAACTGTCCAATACGGTAATGTCAAGTGGCAAAGTTTAAACTAAAGTGTACACCATAGTGTTCATGCAGCAAGGTTCTTACCGATTGAACTTCGCTATTTGTACACTAATTTTTGACACGTTGTTTGACACTTGCATTTCTTATCTATTGAACTTTGCTATTTGTACACTAATTTTTGGCATGTTGTTAGACATTTGCATTATTGTCAAGTGTCAATTGGATGAAAAAACTGTTTCAAATTTAAATTGTCCAACGGGGTAATGTCACATTGCAAAGTGTAAACTAAAGTGTACACCATAGTGTACTTGTAGTATGGTTCTTACCGATTGAACTATGCTATTTGTACATTGATTCTTGATATGTTGTTTGACACTTGCACGGTTGTCAAGTGTCAACTGGATGGGAACACTATTTGAAATTTAAACAGTGCAACAGGATAATGTCACGTGACAATGTGTGACCAAAGTGCACACCATTGTGTACATGAAGCAAGGTTCTTGCCGATTGTACTTTGCTATTTGTGGACTGATTTTTGACACGATGTTTAGCACTTGCATTTCTTACCAATTGCACTTTACCATTTGTACACTGACTTTGACATGTTGTTAGACACTTGTATTGTTGTCAAGTGTCAATTGGGTGAGAAAACTGTCTGAAATTTAAATTGTCCAACGGGGTAATATCACGTGGCAAAGTTTAACCTAAAGTTTACACCATAGTGTTCATGTAGCAATGTTCTTACCGATTGAAGTTTGCTATTTGTACACAGATTTTTGACACGTTCTTTATCACTTGCAATGTTGCTAAGTGCCAATTGGATGAGACAATTGTTTGAAATTTAGACTGCCCAATAGGGTAATGTCACGTGGAAAAGTGTTAAATAAAGCGTACACCATAGTGTACATGTAGCACGGTCTTTATCGATTGAAATTTGTTGTTTGTACTCTAATTTTTAACACGTTGTTTAACATTTGCATTGTTGTCAGGTTTCAATTAGATAGGAAAACTGTTTGAAATTTAAAAATGTCACGTGGCAAAGTGTAAACTAAAGTGTACACAATAGTGTACATGTAGCACGGTTCTTATCAATTGAACTTGGCCATTTGTACACTAATTTTTGACACGTTGATTGACACTTGCATTATTGTCAATTGTCAATTGGATAGGGAAACTGTTTGAAATTTAAACTATCCAACAGGACAATGTAACGTGACAAGTGTGAACTAAAGTGTGCTTCATAGTATACATGTCGCAAGGTTTTTACCGATTGAACTTTGCTATTTGCACACTGATTTTTAACACGTTTGACACTTGCATTGTTGTCATGTGTCAATTAGATGGGATAGTTGTTTGAAATTTAAACTATCCAAAGGGGTAATGTCACGTGGCAAAGTGTAAACCAAAATGCACACCATAGTGTACTTGTTGCACGGTTCTTACCGATTGAACTTTGCTATCTGTACACTGCTTTTTGACATGTTGTTTGACACTTGCATTGTTGTCAAGTGTCAATTAGGTGGAAAAATTGTTTGAAATTTAAACTACCTTACAGGGTAATGTCACTTGGTAAAGTGTAAAATAAAGTGTGTATAGCATAGTGTACATGTAGCAAGGTTCATACCGATTGAATTTTGCAATTTGTACATTGATTTTTGACACATTGTTTGTCACTTACAATGTTGTCAAGTGCCAATTGGATGGAAAAACTGTTTGAAATTTAAACTACCCAGTAGGGTAACGTCACGTGGAAAAGTGTAAAATAAAGTGTACACAATACTGTACATGTAGCACGGCCCTTACTGATTGAACCTTGCTATTTATACACCGATTTTTGATACGTTGTTTACCACTTAAATTATTGTCGGGTGTCAATTGGGTAGGAAAACTGTTAGAAATTTAAACTGTCCAACAAGGTAATATCATGTGGCAATGTGTAAACTAAAGTGTGTACACTATAGTGCACATGTGGTATGGTTTTTCCCGATTGAACTTTGCTATTTGCATACTGATTTTTGACGTTTTTTGACACTTGTATTGTTGTCAAGTGTCAATTGGGTGGGAATACTATTTGAAATTTAAACTGACCAATAAGGTAAAGTCACGTAGCAATGTGTAAAGTAAAGTGTACACCATAGTGTACATATCGTAAGTTTCTTACCGATTGAACTTTGCTATTTGTACACTGATTTTAAACATGTTGTTTGACACTGGCATTGTTGTCAAGTCTCAATTGGATGGGAAAATTGTTTGAAATTTAAGCTGTCCAACAGGATATGTCACGTGGCAAAGTGTAAACTAAAGTGTACACCATATTTTACGAGAAGCAAGGTTCTTACCGTTTGAATTTTGCTATTTGTGCACCGATTTTTGATACGTTGTTTAACACTTACATTATTGTCAAGTGTCAATTGGATTAGAAAATTTTTTGAAATTTAAATTGTCCAATAGGATAACGTCATGTGGCAAAGTGTAAACTAAAGTGTATACCACAGTGTACACGTAGCATGGATCTTACCAATTGAACTTTACTATTTGCACACTGATTTTTACACGTTGTTTGACACTTGAATTGTTGTCAAGTGTCAATTGGATGGGAAAGTAGTTTGAAACTTAAACTGTCCAATGGGGTAATGTCACATGGTAAAGTATAAACTAAAGTGTATATGATAGTGTACATGTAGCAAGGTTCTTATTGATTAAACTTTACTATTTGTAACTGATTTTGGACACGTTGTTTGACACTTGTATTGTTGTCAAGTGTCAATTGGATGGGAAAAGTTTTTGAAATTTAAACTGTCCAATGGGGTAATGTCATGTGGCAAAGTGTAAACTAAAGTGCACACCAAAGTATACATGTAGAGGGTTCTTACCGATTAAACTTTGCTATTTGTACACTGATTTCTAACACGTTGTTTGACACTTGCATTGTTGTTAAGTGCCAATTGGATGGGAAAACTATTTGAAATTTAAAGTGTTAACGGGGTAAAGTCACGTGGCAAAGTGTAAACTAAAGTGTACACCGTAGTGTACATGTACCAAGATTCTTACCGATTGAACGTTGCTATTTGTACACAGATTTTGGACACATTGTCTGACACTTGAATTGTTGTCAGCTGTCAATTGGATGGGAAAGTTTTTTGAAATTTAAACTGTCCAACATGGTAAGGTCACGTGGCAAAGTGTAAACTAAAGTGTACACCATAGTGTACATGTGGCATGGTCCTTACCGATTGAACTTTGTTTTTTGTACACTAATTTTGGACACGTTTTTTGACACTTGCATTGTTGTGAAGCATCAAATCGACTGGAAATTTGTTTGAAATTTATACTATCCAACAGGCCAATGTCACGTGACAAAGTGGAAACTAAAGTGTACACCATAGTGTATATGTCTCAAGATTCTTACCGATTGAACTTTACTATTTGCACACTGATTTTTCCATGTTGTTTGACACTTGCATTGTTGTCAAGTGTCAACTGGATTGGAAAGCCTTTTGTAATTTAAACTGTCCAACGGGGTAATGTCACATGGTAAAGTGTAAACTAAAGTATGCACTGTAGTGTACGTGTAGCAAGGTCTTGCCGATTGAACTTTGCTATTTGCACCCTGATTTTAGACACGTTGTTTGACAATTGCATTGTTGTCAATTGTCAATTGGATGGGAAAGCTATTTGAAATTTAAACTGTCTGACAGGGTAATGTCACATGGTAAAGTGTAAACTAATCTGTACACTATAGTGTCCATGTAGCAAGGTTCTTGTCGATTGAACTTTGATATTTGTACACCGATTTTGGGCATGTTTTTTGACACTTGAATTGTCGCCAAGTATCAATTGGATGGGAAAACTGTTTGAAATTTAAACTGTCCAACGGGGTAATGTCACGTTGAAAAGTGTAAACTAAAGTATACACCATAGTGTTCATGTAGCAAGGTTCTTATCGATTGAACTTTCCTATCTGTACAATGATTTTTGACACGTTGTTTGACACTTGCATTGATGTCAAGTGTCAATTGGATGGGAAAATGTTTGAAATTTAAACTGTCCAACGGGGTAATGTCACGTGGCAAAGTGTAAACTAATGTATACATAGTAGTGTACATGTAGCAAGGTTCTTACCAATTGAACTTTGCTATTTGTACATTGAATTCGGACACATTGTTTGATACTTGAATTGTTGTCAATTGCCAATTGGATGGGAAAACTTTTAGAAATTTAAATTGTCCACCATGGTAATGTTGCCTAGAAAAGTGTAAACTAAAGAGTACACCATAGTGTACATGTGCCACGGTCCATACCGATTGAACTTTGTAATTTAAACTGTCCGACAGGGTAATGTCAAGTGACAAAGTGTAAACAGAAGTGTACATCATAGTGTACATGTAGCAAGGTTCTTACCGATTGAACTTTGCTATTTGTACACTCATTTTTGACACGTTGTTAGACACTTGCATTATTGTCCGACTGGGTAATATCACATTGCCAAGTGTAAATTAAAGTGTACACCATAGTGTACTTGTAGCATGGTTCTTACCGATTGAACTTTGCTATTTGTACACTTTTTTTTGACGAGTTTGACACTTACATTGTTGCCAAGTGCCAATTGGATGGGAAAACTGGTTGAAATTTAAACTGTCTAAAAGGTAATGTCACGTGGAAAAGTGTAAACTGAAGTGTACACCATAGTGTGTATGTAGCATGGTCTGTACCAATTGAACTTTACTATTTGTACACTGATTTTTTACACCTTTGTTGACACTTGCATTGTTGTCAAGTGCCAACTCGATGAACTGTTTGAAATTTAGACTGTCCAAAAGGCTAATGTCACGTGGCAAACTGTAAACTAAAGTCTACACCATAGTGTACATGTCTCAACGTTCTCACCGACTAAACCTTGCTATTCGTACACTGATTTTTGACACGTTTTTTAACACTGGCATTGTTATCAATTGTCAATTGAATGGGAAACTTGTGTGAAATTTAAATTGTCCAACAAGGAAATGTCACGTTGTAAAGTATAAACTAAAGTGTACACCATAGTGTAAATGAAGCAAGGTTCTTACTGATTGATTTTTGCTATTTGTACACTGATTTTTGGCACGTTGTTTGACACTTGCATTGTTCTCAAGTGTAAGTTGGATTGGAAAACTGTTTGAAATTTAAACTCTCCAAAGGGGTAATGTCATGTGGCAAAGTGTAAACTAAAGTGTATACCTTAGTGTACATGTAGCAAGGTTCTTATCGATTGAACTTTGCTATTTGTACACAGATTTTTGAGACATTGTTTGGCACTTGTGTTGTTGTCAAGTGTCAATTGGATGGGAAAACTGTTTGAAATTTAAACTACCCAATAGGGTAATATCACATAGTAAAATGTAAACTAAAGTGTGGACCATAGTGTACATGTAGCACAGTCCTTACCAATTGAACTTTGCTATTTGCACACTAATTTTTGACACGTTGTTTGAGACTTACATTGTTATCAAGTGTCAATTGGATGAAAAATTATTTGAAATTTAAACTGTCCAATAGGGAATTGTCACGTGGCAAAGTGTAAACTAAAATGTGTACACCATACTGTACATGTAGCAAGGTTCTTACCGTTTGAACTTTGCTATTTGTACATTGATTTTTGACACGTTGTTTGACACTTGCATTGTTGTCAAGTGTCAATTTGACAGGAAAACTCTTTGTAATTTAAATTGTCCAATAGGGTAATGTTACGTGGCAAAGCATAAACTAAAGTGTGTACACCATAGTGTACATGTAGTAAGGTTCTTACCGATCGAACTTTGCTATTTATACACTATTTTTGACACTTTGTTTGACACTTGTGTTGCTGTTAAGTGTCAACTGGATGAGAAAATTATTTGAAATTTAAACTGCCCAATAGGGTAATGTCACTTGGCAAAGTGTAAACTAAAGTTTGCACCATAATGTACATGTAGAACGGCCTTTACCGATTGAAGTTTACAATTTGTACACAGATTTCTGACACTTGCACTGTTGTCAAGTGTCAATTGGTTAGGAAAACTGTTTGAAATTTAAGCTGTCCGACAGTGTAATGTCACGTGGCAAAGTTTAAACTAAAGTGTGTACACCATAGTGTACATGTAGCAAGGCTCTTACCAATTGAATTTTGCTATTTGTACACTGATTTTTGACACATTGTTTGACACTTGTGTTGGAGAACTGTTTGAAATTTAAACTGTCCAACAAGGTAGTGTCAAGTGGCAAGGTGTAAACTAAAGTGTGCACCATAGTGTACATGTAGCAAGGTTCTTACCGATTGAACTTTGCTATTTGTACACTGATTTTTGACTCGTTGTTTAACACTTGCATTGTTGTCAAGTTCAATTGGATTTGAAAACTATTTGAAATTTAAACTCTCCAAAAGAGCAATGTTACGTGGCAAAGTGTAAACTAAAGTGTACACCATAGTGTACATGTAGCAAGGTTCTTACCGATTGAACTTTGCTATTTGTATACTGATTTTTGACTCGTTGTTTGACACTTGCATTGTTGTCGAGTATCAATTGGATTGGAAAACTATTTGAAATTTAAACTCTCCAAAAGGGTAATGTCACGTGGCGAAGTGTAAACTAAAGTGTACACGATAGTGTACATGTAGCAAGTTTCTTACCAATTGAACTTTGCTTTTTGTACACTGATTTTTGACTCGTTGTTTGACACTTGCATTGTTGTCAAGTGTTAATTGGATTGGAAAATTGTTTGAAATTTAAACTCTCCAAAAGGGTAATGTCACGTAGCAAAGTGTAAACTAAAGTGTGCAAGTGTCAAACAATGTGTCCAAAATTAGTGTACAAGTAGCAATGTTCAATCAGTAAGAACATTGCTTCTTGTACACTTTGTTGTACACTTTAGTTTACACTTTGCCACGTTACATATCCCTGTTGGACAGTTTTAATTTCAAACAGTTTTTCCATCCAACTGACACTTGACAACAATGCAACTGTCAAACAATGTGTTAAAAATCAGTGCACAAATAGCAAAGTTCAATCGGTAAGAACCTTGCGACATGTACACTATGGTGTACACTTTAGTTTACACTTGCCACTTGACATTACCTTGTTGGACAGTTTAAATTTCAAACTAGTTTCCCACCCAATTGATACTCAACAACAATCCAAGTGTCAAACAACGTGTCAAAAATAAGTGTACAAATAGTAAAGTTCAATCTGTAAGAACCTTACTTCGTGTACACTATGGTGTACACTTTAGTTTACACTTTCCTACGTGACATTATCCTGCTAGGCATTTCAAATTTCAAATAGTTTTTCCATCCAATTGACACTTGACAACAACGCTAGGGTCAAACAACGTGTCAAAAATCAGTGTATGGGAAAACTATTTGAAATTTAAACTACCCAGCAAGGTAATGTCTCGTGGCAAAATGTAAACTAAAACTCACACCATAGTGTACATGTAGCACGGTCCTTGCCGATTAAACATTGTTATCTGTCCACTGATTTTTGACATGTTGTTTGACACTTGCATTGTTGTCAAGTGTCAATTGGATAGGAAAACTGTTTGAAATTTAAACTGTCCAACAGGGTAATGTCACGTGGTAAAATGTAGACTAAAGTTTGTACACCATACTGTACACGTAGCATGGTTCTTAACAATTGAACTTTACTATTTGTACACTTATTTTTGACATGTTGTTTGAAACTTGCATTGTTGTAAAGTGTCAATTGGATAGAAAAACTCATTGAAATTTCAATTGTCCAACAGGGTAATGTCACGTGGCAAAGTGTAAACTAAAGTATTGAACTTTGCAATTTGTACACTATTTTTGACACGTTGTTTGACACTTGCGTTGTTGTTATGTGTCAACTAGATTGGTAAACTATTTGTAATTTAAACTGCCCAAGAGGGTAATGTTGCGTCGTAAAGTGTGAACTAAAGTGTGCTCCGTAGTGTACATGTGGCACGATTCTTATCAATTGAACTTTGCAATTTGTACATAGAGTTCTGACACCTGCATTGTTGTCAAGTATCAATCGGATAGGAAAACTATTTGAAATTTAAATTGTCTGATAGGGTAATTTCACGTGGCAAAGTGTAAACTAAAGTATGTATACCATAGTGTACATTTAGCAAGGTTCTTACCGATTGAATTTTGCTATTTGTACGCTGATTTTTGACACATTGTTTAACACTTGCGTTGTTGTCAAGTGTCAATTAGGTGGGAAAACTATTTGAAATTTATACTGTTTAATAGGGTAATGTCAAGTGGCAAAGTGTAAACTAAAGTGTAGACCATAGTGTATATGTAGCAAGGTTCTTACCGATTGAACTTTGCGATTTGTACACAGATTTTTGAGTCGTTGTTTGACACTTGCATTGTTGTCAAGTGTCAATTGGGTTGAAAAACTATTTGAAATTTAAACTATTTGACAGGATAATGTCAAGTGGCATAGTGTAAACTAAAGTGTTCACCACAGTGCACATGTAGCAAGGTTCTGATCGATTGAACTTTGCTATTTGTACACTGATTTTTGACACGTTGTTTGACACTTCCATTTCTTACCGATTGAACTTTGTTATTTGTACACTAATTTTTGACACTTTGTTAGACACTTGCATTGTTGTCAAGTGTCAATTGGATGGGAAAACCGTATGAAATTCAAATTGTCCAATGGGGTAATATCACATTGCAAAGTGTAAACTAAAGTGTACACCATAGTGTACTTGTAGCGTGGTTCTTACCGAATGAACTCTGCTATTTGTACACTACTTTTTGACACGTTGTTTGTCATTTGCATTGTTGTCAACTATCAATTGGATGGGAACACTGTATGAAATTTAAACAGTCTATAAGGGTAATGTCACGTGGCAAAGTGTGAACTAAAGTACACACCATTGTGTACATGAAGCAAGATTCTTCCTGATTCAACTTTGCTATTTGTACGATGATTTAGCACATGGTGTTTGACAATTGCATTTCTTATCAATTGAACTTTACAAGTTGTTAAACACTTGCATTGTTGTCAAGTGTCAATTGGGTGCAAAAACTATTTGAAATTTAAATTGTCCAACGGGATAATGTCACGTGGCAAAGTGTAAACTAAAGTTTACACCGTAGTGCACATGTAGCAAGGTTCCTACCGATTGAACTTTGCTATTTGTACAATGATTTTTGACACATAGTTTGACATTGGCATTGTTATCAAGTGTCAATTGGGCAGGAAAACTGTTTGAAATTTAAACTGTCCAACAGGGTAATGTTAAGTGGCAAATCGTAAACAAAAGTGTACACCATACTATACATTTAGCAAGGTTCTTACCAATTGAACTTTGCTATTTGTACACTAATTTTTGACTCGTTGTTTGACACTTGACACTTGCATTGTTGTCAAGTTTCAATTGGATTGGAAAACTCTTTGAAATTTAAACTCTCCAATAGGGCAAAGTCACGTGTTTAAGTCTAAACTGAAGTGTACACCATAGTGTACATGAAGCAAGGTTCTTACCGATTGAACTTTGCTATTTGTACAATGATTTTTGACACGTTGTTTGACACTTGAGTTGTGGCCAAGTCTCAATTGGATGGGAAAACTATTAGAAATTTAAACTACCCAAATGCGTAATGTCACGTGGCAAAGTGTAACCTAAAGTGTGCACCATAGTGTACATGTAGCACGGTCCTTACCGATTGAGCTTTGCTATTTGTACACTGATTTTTGACACGTTATTTGACACTTGCATTGTTGTCAAGTGTCAATTGGATAGGAAGACTGTTTGAAATTTAAACTATCCAATAGGGTAATGTCACGTGGCAAAGTGTAAGCTAAAGTGTGTACACCATACTGTACATGTAGCAAGATTTTTACCAGTTGAACTTTGTTATTTGTACATTGATTTTTAACACGTTGTTTGACACTTACATTGTTGTCAAGTGTTAATTGGATAGGAAAACTCTTTGAAATTCAAATTGTCTAACAGGGTAATGTCACGTGGCAAAGTATAAACTAAACTGTACACCATAGTGTAAATGTAGCAAGGTTCTTGCAGATTGAACTTTGCTATTTGTATACTGATTTTTGACACATTGTTTGACACATGCATTGTTATCAAATGTCAATTGGGTGGGAAAACTATTTGAAATTTAAAGTGTCCAACAAGGTAATGTGTGACAAAGTGTAAATTAAAGTGTACACCATAGTGTACATGCAGCAATGTTCTTACCGATTGAACATAGCTATTTGTACACTGATTTTTGATACGTTGTTTCACTCTTGCGTTGTTGTCAAGTGTTAATTGGTTGGGAAAATTGTTATTAATTTAAATGGTCAAATAGGGTAATTTCAAGTGGCAATGTCTAAACTAAAGTGTACGCCATAGTTTACTTGTAGCAGGGATCTTATCGATTGAACTTTGCTATTTGTACAATGATTTTTGACACGTTGTTTTACACTTGCGTTGTTGTCAAGTGTCAATTGGATGGGAAATCTATTTGAAATTTAAACTTCCCAAAAGGGTAATGTCACGTGGTAAAATGTAAACTAAAGTGTACACCATAGTGTACATGTAGCACGGTCCTTACCGATTGAACTTTACTATTTGTACATTGATTTTTAACACATTGTTTGACACTTGCATTGTTGTCAAGTGTCAATTGGATAGGAAAACTGTTTAAAATTTAAACTGTCCAAGAGGGTAATGTCACATGGCAAAGTGTAAACTAACGTGTGTACACAATACTGTACATATGGCAAGGTTCTCACCGGTTGAACTTTCCTATTTATACACTAATTTTTGACACGTTGTTTGACACTTGCATTGTTGTCAAGTGTCAATTGGATAGGAAAACTCTTTGAAATTCAAATTGTCCAACAAGGTAATGTCACGTGGCAAAGTGTAAACTAAACTGTACACCATAGTGTAAATGTAGCAAGGTTCTTACCGATTGAACTTTGCTATTTGTACACTGATTTTTGACACATTGCTTGACACATGCATTGTTGTCAAATGTCAATTGGGTGGGAAAAATGTTTGAAATTTAAAGTGTCCAACCGGGTAATGTCATGTGGCAAAGTGTAAATTAAAGTGTACACCATAATGTACATGCAGCAAGGTTCTTACCGATTGAACATAGCTATTTGTACACTGATTTTTGACACGTTGTTTCACACTTGCATTGTTGTCAAGTGTCAATTGGTTGGAAAAATTGTTATTAATTTAAATAGTCAAATAGGGTAATTTCAAGTGACAATGTCTAAACTAAAGTGTACACCATAGTGTACATGTAGCAGGGATCTTATCGATTGAACTTTGCTATTTGTACAATGATTTTTAACACGTTGTTTTACACTTGCGTTGTTGTCAAGTGTCAATTGGATGGGAAATCTATTTGAAATTTAAACTTCCCAAAAGGGTAATGTCACGTGGCAAAATGTAAACTAAAGTGTACACCATAGTGTACATGTAGCACGGTCCTTACCGATTGAACTTTGCTATTTGTACACTGATTTTTGACACATTGTTTGACACTTGCATTGTTGTCAAGTGTCAATTGGATAGGAAAACTATTTGAAATTTAAACTGTTCAATAGGATAATGTCACATGGCAAAGTGTAAACTAACGTGTGTACACAATACTGTACATATGGCAAGGTTCTTACCGATTGAACTTTGCTATTTATACACTAATTTTTGACACGTTGTTTGACACTTGCATTGTTGTCAAGTGTCAATTGGGTGGGAAAACAGTTTGAAATTTAAAGTGTTCAACAGGGTAATGTCATGTGACAAAGTGTAAATTAAAGTGTACACCATAGTGTACATGTAGCAAGATTCTTACCGATTAAACACTCCTATTTGTACACGGATTTTTGACATTTTATTTGACCCTTGCATTATTGTCAAGTGTCAATTGGGTGGGAAAACTGTTAGAAATTTAAAATGTTAAATAGGGTAATTTCAAGTGGCAAAGTATAAACTAAAGTGTACACCATAGTGTATATGTGGCAAGAATCTTTCCGATTGAACTTTGCTATTTGTACACTAATTTTCGGCACGTTGTTTGACACTTGCACTGTTGTTAAGTGTTAATTGGATGTGAAAACTGTTTAAAATTTAAAATGTCGAACAGGGTAATGTCATGTGGCAAAATGTAAACCAAAGTGTACACCATTGTGTGCATGAAGCAGGGTTCTTATGGATTGAGCTTTGCTATTTGTACACCGATTTTTAACACGGTGTTTGACACTTGCATTTCTTACCGATTGAACTTTGCAATTTGTACATTTAATTTTGACACATTGTTTGACCCTTGCAACACCTTGCATTGTTGTCAAGTGTCAATTGGATGGGAAAACTATTTGAAATTAAAAATGTCCAAGGAGGTAATGTCACATGGCACAGTGAAAACTAAAGTTCTTTCCGATAGAACTTTGCTATATGTAAAATGATTTTTAACACGTTATTTGACACTTGCATTGTTGTCAAGTGTTAATTGGATAGGAAAATTACTTAAAATTTAAACTGTCTAACAGGGTAATGTCACGTGGCAAAGTGTAAACTAAAGTGTACACTTTAGTGTACATGTCGTAGGGTTCTTACCAATTGAACGTTGCTATTTCTATACTGATTTTTTACATGTTGTTTGACACTTGAATTGTTGTTTAGTGTCAATTGGATGGGAAAACTGTTTGAAATCTAAACTATAAAACAATGTAATGTCACGTGGCAAAGTATAAAGTAAAGTGTACACCATAGTGTACATGTCTCAAGGTTCTTACCGATTGAACTTTACTATTTGCACACTTATTTTTACACGTTGTTAGACACTTGCATTATTGTCAAGTGTCAATAGGATGGGAAAGCTGTTTGAAATATAAACTGTCCAACGGTGTAATGTCACATGGCAAAGTGTAAACTAAAGTGTACACCATAGTGCATATGTAGCAAGATTTTTAGCGATTGAACTTTGCTATTTGTACACTGATTTTGGACACGTTGTTTGACACTTGCATTGTTGTCAAGTGTCAATTGGATGGGAAAACTATTTTAAATTTAAACTGTCCAACGGGACAATGTCACATGGCAAAGTGTAAACTAAAGTACACACCATAGTGTACGTGTAGCGAGGTTTTTACCGATAGAACTTGGTTATTTGTACACTAATTTTTGACACGTTGTTTGACACTTGCGTTGTTGTCAAGTGTCGATTGGATGGGAAAACATTTTGAAATTTAAACTATCCAACGGGTAATGTCAAGTGGCAAAGTGTAAACTAAAATGTACACTGTAGTGTACATGGAGCAAGGTTCTTACTGATTGAACTTTGCTATTTGTACACTGATTTTGGACATATTGTTTGACACTTGAATTGTTATCAACTGTCAATTGGATGGGAAAAATTTTTTAAATTTAAATTGTCCAACATGGTAATGTCACATGGCAAAGCGTAAACTAAAGTGTACACCATAGTGTACTTGTAGTATGGTTCTTACCGATCGAATTTTGCTATTTATATACTGATTTTTGACACGTTGTCTGACAGTTGCATTGTTGTCAAGTGTCAATTAGATGGGAACACTGTTTGAAAATTAAACTTTCCAACAGGGTAATGTCATGTGGCGAAGAGTGAACCGAAGTGCACACCATTGTGTACTTGAAGCAAGGTTCTCGACGATTGAACTTTGCTATTTGTACATTGATTTTAGACGTGGTGTTTGACAGTTGCAATTCTTACCGTTTGAACTTTGCTATTTGTACATTGATTTTTGACACATTGTTAGACACTTGCATTGTTGTCAAGTGTCAATTGGGTGGGAAAACTGTTAGAAATTTAAATTGTCCAACAGGGTAATGTCACGTGGTAAAGTGGAAACTAAAGTTTGCACCATAGTGTACATGTAGTAAGGTTCTTACCGATTGAACTTTGCTATTTGTATACGAATTTTTGACATGTTGTTTGAGACTTGCATTGCTGTTAAGTGTCAATTCGACGGGAAAACTGTTTGAAATTTAGATTATCCAATAGGCTAATATCACGTGACAATGTGTAAACTAAAGTGTACATCATAATGTACATGTCTCAAGGTTCTTACCGACTGAACTTTACTATTCGTACACTGATTTTTGACACGTTATTTGACACTTACATTGTTTTCAACTGTCAATTGGATGAAAAAACTGTTTGAAATTTAAATTGTCCAATAGGGATATGACACGTGGTAAAGTGTAAACTATAGTGTAAACAATAGTGTACATGAAGAAATGTTCTTACCGATTGAACTTTGCTATATGTACACTGATTTTTGACACATTGTTTGACACTTGCATCGTTGTCCAATTTCAATTGGATCGGAAAAATATTTGAAATTTAAACTTTCCAAAAGGGTAATGTCACGTGGAAAAGTGTGACTTGCTCTTTGTACACTGATTTTTGACACGTTGTTTGACACATGCATTTCTTAACGATTGAACTTTACTATTTGTATACTGATTTTCGACACGTGGCTTGACACTTACATTGTTGTCAAGTGTTAATTGGACAGGAAAAGTCTTTGAAATTTAAATTGTCCGACGGGGTAATGTCACATGGTAAGGTGTAAACTAAAGTGTATACACCATAGTGTACATATGGCAAGGTTCTTATCTATTGAACTTTGCTATTTGTACATTATTTTTGGCACGTTGTTTGACACTTGCATTATTGTCAAGTGTCAATTGGATAGGAAAACTATTTAAAATTTAAACTGTCCAACAGGGTAATGTCACGTGGCAAAGTGTAAACCAAAGTGTACACCATTGTGTACATGAAGCAAGGTTCTAAAGGATTGAACTTATTTGTACACCAATTTTTGACACGGTGTTTGACCCTTGCATTTCTTACCGATTGAAATTTATTATTTGTATACTAATTTTTGACACATTATTTGATACTTGCATTGTTGTCAAGTGTCAATTGGATGGGAAAATTGTTGGAAATTAAAACTTTCCAATGAGGTAATGTCACTTGGCAAAGTGTAAACTAAAGTGTACACCATAGTGTATATAAGCAAGGTTCTTTCCGTTCGAGCTTTGCTATTTGTACACTGATTTTTGACAAGTTGTTTGACACTTGCACTATTCTCAAGTGTCAATTGGATTTGAAAACTGCTTAAAATTTAAACTGTCTAATAGGGTAATGTCATGTGGCAAAGTGTAAACTAAAGTGTACACCATAGCCAAATGTCAATTGAATGGAAAAACTATTGGAAATTTAAACTGTCCAATAGGGTAATGTCACGTGGCAAAGTGTAAACTAAAGTGTACACCATAGCCAAATGTCAATTGAATGGAAAAACTATTGGAAATTTAAACTGTCCAATAGGGTAATGTCACGTGGCAAAGTGTAAACTAAAGTGTACACCATAGCCAAATGTCAATTGAATGGAAAAACTATTGGAAATTTAAACTGTCCAATAGGGTAATGTCACGTGGCAAAGTGTAAACTAAAGTGTACACCATAGCCAAATGTCAATTGAATGGAAAAACTATTGGAAATTTAAACTGTCCAATAGGGTAATGTCACGTGGCAAAGTGTAAACTAAAGTGTACACCATAGCCAAATGTCAATTGAATGGAAAAACTATTGGAAATTTAAACTGTCCAATAGGGTAATGTCACGTGGCAAAGTGTAAACTAAAGTGTACACCATAGCCAAATGTCAATTGAATGGAAAAACTATTGGAAATTTAAACTGTCCAATAGGGTAATGTCACGTGGCAAAGTGTAAACTAAAGTGTACACCATAGCCAAATGTCAATTGAATGGAAAAACTATTGGAAATTTAAACTGTCCAATAGGGTAATGTCACGTGGCAAAGTGTAAACTAAAGTGTACACCATAGTGTACATGTAGTAAGGTCCTTACCGATTGAACTTTGCTATTTGTACACTGATTTTTGACTCATTGTTTGGCACTTACATTGTTGTCAAGTGTCAATGGAATGGGAAAACCGTTTGAAATTTAAACAGTCTAACAGGGTAATGTCGTGGGAAAGTGTAAAGTAAAGTGTACATGATAGTGTACGTGTAGCATGGTCAGTATTGATTGAACTTTGCTATTTATACAATGATTTTTGACACATTGTTTGACACTTGCATTGTATTCAAGTATCAATTCGACGGCAAAACTGTTTGAAATTTAAACTGTCCAACTGGCTAATGTCACGTGATAAAGTGTAAACGAAAGTGCACCCCATAGTGTACCTCTCTCAAGGTCTTATCGATTGAACTTTGCTATTCGTACGCTGATTTTTGACACGTTGACACTTACTTTTTTATCGAGTGTCAATTGGATGGGAAAACTGTTTGAATTTTAAACTGTCCAACAGGGATATGTCACGTGGCAAAGTGTAAACTAAAGTGTACACAATAGTGTACATGAAGTAAGGCTCTTACCGAT
The DNA here is from genome assembly GCF_002742605.1 of Olea europaea var. sylvestris. NCBI lineage: Eukaryota > Viridiplantae > Streptophyta > Magnoliopsida > Lamiales > Oleaceae > Olea > Olea europaea. The sequence goes on along the minus strand of NW_019263768.1, from coordinate 97,721 downwards.
TGAAATTTACTTTTTCTACACTGATTTTTGACATGTTCTTTGACACTTACACTGTTGTCAAGTGTCATTTGGATTGGAAAACTGCGTGAAATTTAAATTGTCCAATAGGTTAATGTCACGTGGTAAAGTGTAAACTAAAGTGTACACCATAGTGTACATGTAGCAAGGTTCTTACTGATTGAACTTTGCTATTTGTACACTGATTTTTGACACGTTACTTGACACTTGCTAATTTCTAAAGTGCCAATTTTATAGGAAAACTGTTTGAAATTTAAACAATCCAACAGGCTAATATCACGTGACAAGGTGTAAACTAAAGTGTACACCATAGTATACATGTGGCAAGGTTCTTACCGATTTAGCTTTTCTACTTCAACACTAATTTTTGACACGTTGTTTGACACTCGCATTGTTGTCAAGTGTCAACTGGGTGGAAAAACTATTTGAAATTTAAAGTGTCCAACAGGGTAATGTCAAGTGGTAAAGTGTAAACTAAAGTGTACACCAAAGTGTAAATGCAACAAGGTTCTTACCGATTGAACTTTGCTATTAGTACACTGATTTTTTACATGTTGTTTGACACTTGCATTGTTCCCAAGTGTCAATTGAGTGGGAAAACTATTTGAAATTCAAACTGTCCAATAGGGTAATGTCAAGTGGCAAAGTGTAAACTAAAGTCTATACCATAGTGTACATGTAGCAAGATTCTCACCGATTGAACTTTCCTATTTGTACACTGATTTTTGACACATTGTTTGACACTTGCATTGTTGTCAAGTGTCAATTGGATGGAAACACTATTTGAAATTTAAATTGTCCAACAGGGTAGTGTCACATGGCAAAGTGTAAACTAAAGTGTACACCATTGCGTAAATGAAGCAAGGTTCTTGCCGATTGAACTATGCTATTTCTACACTGATTTTGATTTTTGACATGTCGTTTGACACTTGCATTGTTGTCAAGTGTCAATTGGAAGGGAAAACTGTTTGAAATTTAAACTGTCCAACGGGGTAATGTCACGTGGCAAAGTGTGAACTAAAGTGTACACCATAGAGTACATGTAGCAGGGATCTTACCGATTGAACTTTGCTATTTGTACACTGATTTTTGACACGTTGTTACTTGCATTGTTGTCAAGTGTCAATTGGATGGGAAAATGTTTGAAATTTAAACTATCCAACAGCGTAATGTCACGTGGCAAAGTGTAAACTATGTGTACACCATAGAGTACATGTAGCAAGGTTCTTACTGATTGAACTTTGCTATTTGTGCACTGATTTTTGACACTTTTTTGACACATGCATTGTTGTCAAGTGTCAATTTGACAAGAAAATATTTTGAAATTTAAACTATCTAACAGGCTAATGTCACGTGACAAAGTGTAAACCGAAGTGTACCTCATAGTGTACATGTCTCAAGGTTTTTACCAATTGAACTTTGCTATTCGTACGCTAATTTTTGACACGTTTACACTTGCATTTTTGTCAAGTGTTAATTGGATGCAAAAACTGTTTGAAATTTAAACTGTTCAGCAGGGGTATGTCACGTGGTAAAGTGTAAACTAAAGTGTACACCATAGTGTACATGGAGTAAGGTTCTTACCGATTGAACTTTGCTTTTTCTACACTAATTTTTGACATGTTATTTGACACTAACATTATTGTCAAGTGTCATTTGGATTAGAAAACTGCTTGAAATTAAGTTGTCCAGCAGGTTAATGTCACGTGGCAAAATGTAAACTAAAGTGTACACTATAGTGTACATGTACCAAGGTTCTTACCGATTGAACTTTGCTATTTGTGCAGTTATTTTTGACACGTTGCTTGACCCTTGCATTGTTGTAAAGTGTCAATTGGATGGAAAAATTGTTTGAAATTTAAAATATCCAATAGGGTAATGTCACGTGAAAGAGTGTAAACTAAAGTGTACACCATCGTGTACATGTAGCACGGCCCTTACCGATTGAACTTTGCTATTTGTACGCTGATTTTTTACAAGTTGTATGACACTTGCATTATTGTCAAGTGTCAATTCGATGGGAAAACTATTTGAAATTTAAACTGTCCAACGGGTAATGTCACATGGTAAATTGTAAACTAAAGTGTACACGATACAGTACATGTAGCAAGGTTCTTACCGATTGAAGTTTTCTATTTCTACACTGATTTTTGACACGTTGTCTGACACTTGCATTGTTGTCAAGTGTCATTTGGACTGGAAAACTGCCTGAAATTTAAACTGTCCAACAGGTTAATGTCACGTGGCAAAGTGTAAACTAAAGTGTACGCCAAAGTGTACATCTAGCAAAGTTTTTACCGATTGAACTTTGCTATTTGTACATTGATTTTTGACACATTACTTGACACATGCATTGTTGTAAAGTGTCAATTGGATGGAAAAATTGTTTGAGATTTAAACTATCCAACAGGGTAATGTCACGTGGCAAAGTGTAAACTAAAGTGTACACCATCGTGTACATGTAGCACGGTCCTTACCGATTGAACTTTGCTATTTGTACGCTGATTTTTGATACATTGTTTGATGCTTGCGTTGTTGTCAAGTGAAAATTGGATAGCAAAACTATTTTTTAAATTTAAACTATCCAATAGGCTAATTTCATGTGATAAGGTGTAAACTAAAGTGTACATCATAGTGTACATGTGGCAATGTTTTTACCGATAGAACTTTGCTATTTCTACACTGATTTTTGACACATTGTTTGACGCTCACATTGTTTTGTTAATTGGGTAGGAAAATTGTTTGAAGTTTAAAGTGTCCAACAGGGTGATTTCAAGTGATAAAGTGTAAACTAAAGTGTACACCATAGTGTAAATGTAGCAAGGTTCTTACTGATTGAACTTTGCTATTAGTACACTGATTTTGACACGTTGTTTAACACTTGCATTGTTGCCAATTGTCAATAGGGTGGGAAAAGTATTTGAAATTTAAACTGCCTAATAGGGTAATGTCAAGTGGCAAAGTGTGAACTAAAGTGTACACCATATTGTACATGTAGCATGATTCTGACCGATTGAACTTTGCTATTTGTACATTGATTTTTGACACGTTGTTTGACAATTGCATTTTTGTCAAGTGTCAATTGGATGGAAACATTGTTTGAAATTTAAATTGTCTAATAGGGTAGTGTCACATGGCAAAGTGTAAGCTAAAGTGTACACCATTGTGTACATGAAACAAGGTTCTTGCCGATTGAACTATGCTATTTCTACACTGATTTTTGACATGGTCTTTGACAATTGCATTTCTTACCGATTGAACGTTGCTATTTGTACATTGATTTTTGACACGTTGTTTGACACTTGCATCGTTGTCAAGTGTCAATTGGATGGGAAAACTGTTTGAAATTTAAACTGTCCAATGGGGTAATGTCTCGGGGTAAAGTTCGAACTAAAGAGTGCACCATAGAGTACGTGTAGCAAGGTTCTTATTGATTGAACTTTGCTATTTGTACACTAATTTTGACACGTTGTTTGACACTTGCATTGTTGTCAAGTGTCAATTGGATGGAAAAAATATTTGAAATTTAGACCATCCAACAGTGTAACGTTACGTGGCAAAGTGTAAACTAAAGTGTACACCATAGAGTACATGTAGCGAGGTTCTTACCGATTGAACTTTGCTATTTCTGCACTATTTTTTGACACATTTTTTGACACTTACATTGTTGTCAAGTGTCAATTCGATGGGAAAACTATTTGAAATTTAAATTGTCCAATGGGTTAATGTCACGTGGAAAAGTGTAAACTAAAGTGTACATCATAGAGTACATGTAGCAGGGTTCTTATCGATTGAAGTTTTCTATCTCTACACTGATTTTTGACACATTGTTTGACCCTTGCATTGTTATCAAGTGTCATTTGGATTGGAAAATTGCTTGAAATTTAAACTGTCCGAAACGTTAATGTCTCGTGGCGAAGTGTGAACTAAAGTATACATTGATTTTTGACACGTTGCTTGACATTTGCGTTGTTGTAAAGTGTGAATTGGATGGAAAAACTGTTTGAAATTTAAACTATCCAACAGGGTAATGTCACGTGCCAAAGTGTAAACTAAAGTGTTCACCATCGTGTACATGTAGTACGGTCCTCACCGATTGAACTTTGCTATTTGTACACTTATTTTTGACACGTTGTTTGACACTTACATTATTGTCAAGTGTCAAGTCGATGGGAAAACTATTTGAAATTTAAACTATCCAATGTGGTAATGCCACGTGGCAAAGTGTAAACTAAAGTGTACACCATAGAGCACATTTAGTAAGATTCTTACCGATTGAACTTTTCTATTTGTACATTGATTTTTGACACGTTATTTGACACTTGCATTTTTGTCAAGTGTCAATTGGATGGGAAAATCATTTGAAATTTAAATTGTCTAATAGGGTAACGTCACGTGGCAAAGTGTGAAGTAAAGTGTACACCATAGTGTACATGCAGCATGGTCCGTACATATTGAACTTTGCTATTTGTACACTGATTTTCTGCAAGTTGTTTGACACTTGTATTGTTATCAAGTGTCTATTAGGTGGGAAAACTATTTTAAATTTAAACTGCCAAATATGGTAATGTCACGTGGTAAAGTGAGTGTAAATGTAGCAAGGTTCATGCCGATTGAACTCTACAATTTGTACACCAATTTTTTACACATTGTTTGACACTTGCATTGTTTTCAACTATCAATTGGATGGAAAAAATTGTTTGAAATTTATACTGTACAACAAGGTAATGTCACGTGACAAACTGTAAACCAAAGGGTACACCATAGTGCACATGTCTCAAGGTTATTAACGAATGAACTTTGCTATTTGTACAATAATTTTTGACACGTTGTTTGACACTTACATTGTTGTCAAGTGTCAATTGGATGGAAAACTGTTTACAACTTAAACTATCCAATAGGGTAATGTCACGTGGCAAAGCGTAAACCAAAGTGTACACCATAGTGTAAATGTAGCAAGGTTCCTAATGATCAAACTTTGCTATTTGTACATTGATTTTTTACACGTTGTTCGACACTTACATTGTTGTCAAATGTCAATTGGATGTGAAAACTGTTCGAAATTTAAACTGCCCAATAGGGTAATGACACATGGTAAAGTGTAAACTGAAGTGTACACCATAGTGTAGATGTACCACGATTCTTACCGATTGAACTTTGCTATTTGTACATTGATTTTTGACATGTTGTTTGACACTTGCATTGTTGTCAAGTGTCAATTGGATAGGAAAACTGTTTGAAATTTAACCTATCCAATAGGATAATGTCACGTGGCAAAGTGTAAACTAAAGTGTGTACACCATCGTGTACACGTAGCAAGGTTATTACTGATTGAACTTTGCTATTTGCACACTTATTTTTGACACGTTGTTTGACACTAGCATTATTACCAAGTGTTAATTGGGTGGGAAAACTGTTTGAAATTTAAAGCGTCCAACAAGGTAATGTCACGTGGCAAAGTGTAAACTAAAGTCTACACCATAGTGTACATGAAGCAAGGTTCTTATCGATTGAACTTTACTATTTGTACACTTATTTTTGACACGTTGTTTAACACTTGCATTGTCGTCAAATGTCAATTGGATGAGAAAACTATTTGAAATTTAAACTATCCAATGTGGTAATGCCACGTGGCAAAGTGTAAACTAAAGTGTACACCATAGAGTACATTTAGTAAGGTTCTTACCGATTGAACTTTTCTGTTTGTACATTGATTTTTGACACGTTATTTGACACTTGCATTTTTGTCAAGTGTCAATTGGATGGGAAAACCATTTGAAATTTAAATTGTCTAATAGGGTAATGTAAACTAAAGTGTACACCATAGGAAAACTGTTTGAAATTTAAAGCGTCCAACAAGGTAATGTCACGTGGCAAAGCGTAAACTAAAGTGTACACCATAGTGTAGATGTACCACGATTCTTACCGATTGAACTTTGCTATTTGTACACTAATTTTCTGCAAGTTGTTTGACACTTGTATTGTTATCAAGTGTCTATTAGGTGGGAAAACTATTTTAAATTTAAACTGCCAAATATGGTAATGTCACGTGGTAAAGTGAGTGTACATGTAGCAAGGTTCATGTCACGTGGCAAAGCGTAAACTAAAGTGTACACCATAGTGTAGATGTACCACGATTCTTACCGATTGAACTTTGCTATTTGTACACTAATTTTCTGCAAGTTGTTTGACACTTGTATTGTTATCAAGTGTCTATTAGGTGGGAAAACTATTTTAAATTTAAACTGCCAAATATGGTAATGTCACGTGGTAAAGTGAGTGTACATGTAGCAAGGTTCATGTCACGTGGCAAAGCGTAAACTAAAGTGTACACCATAGTGTAGATGTACCACGATTCTTACCGATTGAACTTTGCTATTTGTACACTAATTTTCTGCAAGTTGTTTGACACTTGTATTGTTATCAAGTGTCTATTAGGTGGGAAAACTATTTTAAATTTAAACTGCCAAATATGGTAATGTCACGTGGTAAAGTGAGTGTACATGTAGCAAGGTTCATGTCACGTGGCAAAGCGTAAACTAAAGTGTACACCATAGTGTAGATGTACCACGATTCTTACCGATTGAACTTTGCTATTTGTACACTAATTTTCTGCAAGTTGTTTGACACTTGTATTGTTATCAAGTGTCTATTAGGTGGGAAAACTATTTTAAATTTAAACTGCCAAATATGGTAATGTCACGTGGTAAAGTGAGTGTACATGTAGCAAGGTTCATGTCACGTGGCAAAGCGTAAACTAAAGTGTACACCATAGTGTAGATGTACCACGATTCTTACCGATTGAACTTTGCTATTTGTACACTAATTTTCTGCAAGTTGTTTGACACTTGTATTGTTATCAAGTGTCTATTAGGTGGGAAAACTATTTTAAATTTAAACTGCCAAATATGGTAATGTCACGTGGTAAAGTGAGTGTACATGTAGCAAGGTTCATGTCACGTGGCAAAGCGTAAACTAAAGTGTACACCATAGTGTAGATGTACCACGATTCTTACCGATTGAACTTTGCTATTTGTACACTAATTTTCTGCAAGTTGTTTGACACTTGTATTGTTATCAAGTGTCTATTAGGTGGGAAAACTATTTTAAATTTAAACTGCCAAATATGGTAATGTCACGTGGTAAAGTGAGTGTACATGTAGCAAGGTTCATGTCACGTGGCAAAGCGTAAACTAAAGTGTACACCATAGTGTAGATGTACCACGATTCTTACCGATTGAACTTTGCTATTTGTACACTAATTTTCTGCAAGTTGTTTGACACTTGTATTGTTATCAAGTGTCTATTAGGTGGGAAAACTATTTTAAATTTAAACTGCCAAATATGGTAATGTCACGTGGTAAAGTGAGTGTACATGTAGCAAGGTTCATGTCACGTGGCAAAGCGTAAACTAAAGTGTACACCATAGTGTAGATGTACCACGATTCTTACCGATTGAACTTTGCTATTTGTACACTAATTTTCTGCAAGTTGTTTGACACTTGTATTGTTATCAAGTGTCTATTAGGTGGGAAAACTATTTTAAATTTAAACTGCCAAATATGGTAATGTCACGTGGTAAAGTGAGTGTACATGTAGCAAGGTTCATGTCACGTGGCAAAGCGTAAACTAAAGTGTACACCATAGTGTAGATGTACCACGATTCTTACCGATTGAACTTTGCTATTTGTACATTGATTTTTGACACGTTATTTGACACTTGCATTTTTGTCAAGTGTCAATTGGATGGGAAAACCATTTGAAATTTAAATTGTCTAGTAGGGTAACGTCACGTTGCAAAGTGTGAAGTAAAGTGTACACCATAGTGTACATGCAGCATGGTCCGTACATATTGAACTTTGCTATTTGTACACTGATTTTCTGCAAGTTGTTTGACACTTGTATTGTTATCAAGTGTCTATTAGGTGGGAAATCTATTTTAAATTTAAACTGCCAAATATGGTAATGTCACGTGGTAAAGTGAGTGTACATGTAGCAAGGTTCATGCCGATTGAACTCTACAATTTGTACACCAATTTTTGAAACGTTGTTTGACACTTGCATTGTCTTCAACTATCAATTGGGTGGAAAAAATTGTTTGAAATTTATACTGTCCAACAGGGTAATGTCACGTGACAAACTGTAAACCAAAGGGTACACCATAGTGCACATGTCTAAAGGTTATTACCGAATGAACTTTGCTATTTGTACAGTAATTTTTGACACGTTGTTTGACACTTACATTGTTGTCAAGTGTCAATTGGATGGAAAACTGTTTACAACTTAAACTATCCAACAGGATAATGTCACGTGGCAAAGCGTAAACTAAAGTGTACACCATAGTGTAAATGTAACAAGGTTCCTAATGATCAAACTTTGCTATTTGTACACCGATTTTTTACACGTTGTTCGACACTTACATTGTTGTCAAATGTCAATTGGATGCAAAAACTGTTTGAAATTTAAACTGCCCAATAGGGTAATGACACGTGGCAAAGTGTAAACTAAAGTGTACACCATAGTGTAGATGTACCACGATTCTTACCGATTGAACTTTGCTATTTGTACATTGATTTTTGACATGTTGTTTGACACTTGCATGGTTGTCAAGAGTCAATTGGATAGGAAAACTATTTGAAATTTAACCTATCCAACAGGATAATGTCACGTGGCAAAGTGTAAACTAAAGTGTGTACACCATCGTGTACACGTAGCAAGGTTATTACTGATTGAACTTTGCTATTTGCACACTTATTTTTGACACGTTGTATGACACTAGCATTATTACCAAGTGTTAATTGGGTGGGAAAACTGTTTGAAATTTAAAGCGTCCAACAAGGTAATGTCACGTGGCAAAGTGTAAACTAAAGTCTACACCATCGTGTACATGAAGCAAGGTTCTTATCGATTGAACTTTACTATTTGTACACTTATTTTTGACACGTTGTTTAACACTTGCATTGTCCAGGGTTCTTATCGATTGAACTTTACTATTTGTACACTTATTTTTGACACGTTGTTTAACACTTGCATTGTCCAGGGTTCTTATCGATTGAACTTTACTATTTGTACACTTATTTTTGACACGTTGTTTAACACTTGCATTGTCCAGGGTTCTTATCGATTGAACTTTACTATTTGTACACTTATTTTTGACACGTTGTTTAACACTTGCATTGTCGTCAAATGTCAATTGGATGAGAAAACTATTTGAAATTTAACCTATCCAACAGGATAATGTCACGTGGCAAAGTGTGAAGTAAAGTGTACACCATAGTGTACATGCAGCATGGTCCGTACATATTGAACTTTGCTATTTGTATACTGATTTTCTGCAAGTTGTTTGACACTTGTATTGTTATCAAGTGTCTATTAGATGGGAAAACTATTTTAAATTTAAACTGCCAAATATGGTAATGTCACGTGGTAAAGTGAGTGTACATGTAGCAAGGTTCATGCCGATTGAACTCTACAATTTGTACACCAATTTTTGACACGTTGTTTGACACTTACATTGTTGTCAAGTGTGAATTGGATGGAAAACTATTTACAACTTAAACTATCCAATAGGGTAATGTCACGTGGCAAAGCGTAAACTAAAGTGTACACCATAGTGTACATGCAGCATGGTCCGTACATATTGAACTTTGCTATTTGTACAATAATTTTTGACACGTTGTTTGACACTTACATTGTTGTCAAGTGTGAATTGGATGGAAAACTATTTACAACTTAAACTATCCAATAGGGTAATGTCACGTGGCAAAGCGTAAACTAAAGTGTACACCATAGTGTAAATGTAGCAAGGTTCCTAATGATCAAACTTTGCTATTTGTACACCGATTTTTTACACGTTGTTCGACACTTACATTGTTGTCAAATGTCAATTGGATGCGAAAACTGTTTGAAATTTAAACTGCCCAATAGGGTAATGACACGTGGCAAAGTGTAAACTAAAGTGTACACCATAGTGTAGATGTACCACGATTCTTACCGATTGAACTTTGCTATTTGTACATTGATTTTTGACATGTTGTTTGACACTTGCATCGTTGTCAAGTGTCAATTGTATAGGAAAACTGTTTGGAATTTAACCTATCCAATAGGATAATGTCACGTGGCAAAGTGTAAACTAAAGTGTGTACACCATCGTGTACACGTAGCAAGGTTATTACTGATTGAACTTTGCTATTTGTACATTGATTTTTGACATGTTGTTTGACACTTGCATCGTTGTCAAGTGTCAATTGTATAGGAAAACTGTTTGGAATTTAACCTATCCAATAGGATAATGTCACGTGGCAAAGTGTAAACTAAAGTCTACACCATAGTGTACATGAAGCAAGGTTCTGACATGTTGTTTGACACTTGCATCGTTGTCAAGTGTCAATTGTATAGGAAAACTGTTTGGAATTTAACCTATCCAATAGGATAATGTCACGTGGCAAAGTGTAAACTAAAGTCTACACCATAGTGTACATGAAGCAAGGTTCTGACATGTTGTTTGACACTTGCATCGTTGTCAAGTGTCAATTGTATAGGAAAACTGTTTGGAATTTAACCTATCCAATAGGATAATGTCACGTGGCAAAGTGTAAACTAAAGTCTACACCATAGTGTACATGAAGCAAGGTTCTGACATGTTGTTTGACACTTGCATCGTTGTCAAGTGTCAATTGTATAGGAAAACTGTTTGGAATTTAACCTATCCAATAGGATAATGTCACGTGGCAAAGTGTAAACTAAAGTCTACACCATAGTGTACATGAAGCAAGGTTCTGACATGTTGTTTGACACTTGCATCGTTGTCAAGTGTCAATTGTATAGGAAAACTGTTTGGAATTTAACCTATCCAATAGGATAATGTCACGTGGCAAAGTGTAAACTAAAGTCTACACCATAGTGTACATGAAGCAAGGTTCTGACATGTTGTTTGACACTTGCATCGTTGTCAAGTGTCAATTGTATAGGAAAACTGTTTGGAATTTAACCTATCCAATAGGATAATGTCACGTGGCAAAGTGTAAACTAAAGTCTACACCATAGTGTACATGAAGCAAGGTTCTGACATGTTGTTTGACACTTGCATCGTTGTCAAGTGTCAATTGTATAGGAAAACTGTTTGGAATTTAACCTATCCAATAGGATAATGTCACGTGGCAAAGTGTAAACTAAAGTGTACACCATAGTGTAGATGTACCACGATTCTTACCGATTGAACTTTGCTATTTGTGCACTAATTTTTGACACGTTGTTTGACACTTGCATTGTTGTCAAGTGTCAATTCGATGGGAAAACTATTTGAAATTTAAACTGTCCAACAGGCTAATGTCACGTGACAAAGTGTAAACTAAAGTGTACACCATAGTGTACATGTCTCAAGTTTCTTACCGATTGAACTTTACTATTTGCACACTAATTTTTACACGTTGTTTGAAACTTGCATTGTTGTCAAGTGTCAATTGGATGGAAAAGCAGTTTGAAATATAAACTGTCCAACGGGGTAATGTCACGTGGCAACGTGTAAACTAAAGTGTACACCATAGTGTATATGTAGCAAGGTTCTTATCGATTGAACTTTTCTATTTGTACACTGATTTCGGACACGTTGTTTGACAAAAGCAAGGTGCTTACCGACTAAACTTTGCTATTTGTACACTAATTTTTGACACGTTGTTTAACACTTGCATTATTTTCAACTGTCAATTGGATGGAAAAACTGTTTGAAATTTAAATTGTCCAATAGGGATATGTCACGTTGTAAAGTGTAAACTAAAGTGAACACCATAGTGTACATGAAGAAATGCTCTTACCGATTGAACTTTGCTATATGTACACTGATTTTTGACATGTTGTTTGACACTTGCATCATCGTCAAGTGTCAATTGGATTGGAAAACTATTTGAAATTTTTAAAATTCCAAAAGGGTAATGTCACGTGGCAAAGTATAAACTAAAGTGTACACCATAGTGTACATGTAGCAAGGTTCTTACCGATTGAACTTTGCTCTTTGTGCACTGATTTTTGACCTGTTGTTTGACAGTTGCATTTCTTACCGATTGAACTTTACTGTATGTACACTGATTTTTGAAACCTGGCTTGACACTTGCATCGTTGTCGAGTGTCAATTGGATAGGAAAACTCTTTGAAATTTAAATTGTCCAACAGGGTAATGTCACGTGGCAAAGTGTAAACTGAAGTGTGAACACCATAGTGTACATTTAGCAAGGTTCTTACCGATTGAATTTTGCTATTTGCACATTATTTTTGACACGTTGTTTGACACTTGCATTGTTGTCAAGTATCAATTGGATGGGAAAATCGTTTAAAATTTAAACTGTCCAACATGGTAATGTCACGTGGTAAAGTGTAAACCAAATTGTACACCATTGTGTACATGAAGCAAGGTTCTCACATATTGAACTTTACTATTCGTACACCAATTTTTGACACGGTGTTTAACACTTGCATTTCTTATCGATTGAACTTTACTATTTGTATACCGATTTTTGACACATTATTTGACACTTGCATTGTTCTCAAGTGTCAATTGGATGGGAAAATTGTTGGAAATTAAAACTTTCCAGTGAGGTAATGTCACATGGCAAAGTGTAAACTAAAGTGTACACCATAGTGTACATATAGTTAGCTTCTTTCTGTTTGAACTTTGCTATTTGTACACTGATTTTTGACACGTGTTTGACACATGCATTGTTCTCAAGTGTCAATTGGATGAGAAAACTGCTTGAAATTTAAACTGTCTAACAGAGTAATGTCACGTGGCAAAGTGTAAACTAAAGTGTACACCATAGTGTACGTGTAGTATGGTTCGTACCGATTGAACTTTGCTATTTGTACACTGATTTTTGACACGTTGTTGGACATTTGCATTATTGTCAAGTGTCAATTCGATGGAAAAACTATTTGAAATTTAAACTGTCTAACAGGCTAATGTCATGTGACAAAGTGTAAACTAAAGTGTACACAATAGTGTACATGTCTCAAGGTTCTAACCAATTGAACTTTGCTATTCGTACATTGATTTTTGACATGTTGTTTGACACTTGTATTATTACCAAGTGTCAATTGGATGGGAAAACTGTTGGAAATTTAAACTGTCCAACAGGGTAATGCCACATGGTAAAGTGTAAACTAAAGTGTACACCATAGTGTAAATGCAGAAAGGTTCTTACCGGTTGAACTTTTCTATTTATACACTGATTTTGGACACGTTGTTTGACACTTGAATTGTTGTCAAGTGTCAATTGGATTGGAAAACTGTTTGAAAGTTAAACTGTCCAATAGGGTAATGTCACATGGTAAAGTGTAAACTAACGTGTGTACACCATAGTGTACATGTAGGAAGGTTCTTACCGATTGAACTTTGCTATTTGTACACTGAATTTTTACAAGTTGTTTGACACTTGCGTTGTTGTCAAGTGTCAATTGGATGGGAAAACTATTTGAATTTTAAACTGCCCAATAAGGTAATGTCACGTGGCAAAGTGTAAACTAAAGTGTATACCTTAGTGTACATGTAGAAAGGTTCTTACCGATTGAACTTTGCTATTTGTACACTAATTTTTTACACGTTGTTTGACACTTGCATTGTTGCCAAGTGTCATTTTGATGGGAAAATTGTTTTAAATTTAAATTGTCCAATGGGGTAATGTCACGTGGCAAAGTATAAACTAAAGTGTACACTATAGAGTACATGTAGCAAGGTTCATACTGATTGAACTTTGCTATTTGTACACTGATTTTTGACTCATTGTTTGACACTTACATTCTTGTCAAGTGTCAATTTGATGGGAAAACCATTCGAAATTTAAACTGTCTAACAGGGTAATGTCAAGTGGCAAAGTGTAAACTAAAGTGTATACCATAGTGCATATGTAGCAAGGTTCTTACCAATTGAACTTTGCTATTTGTACACTGAATTTTTACATGTTGCTTGACACTTGCATTGTTGTAAAGTCTCGATTGGATGGAAATTTTTTTTGAAATTTAAACTACCCAAGAGGGTAATGTAACGTGAAAGAGTGTAAACTAAAGTTTACACCATCGTGTGCATGTAGCACGGCCCTTACTGATTGAACTTTTCTATTTGTACGCTGATTTTTGACATGTTGTTCGACACTTGCATTGTTGTCAAGTGTCAATTCGATGGAAAAACTATTTGAAATTTAAACTATCCAATGGGGTAATGTCACGTGGCAAATTGTAAACTAAAGTGTATACCATCGAGTACATGTAGCAATGTTCTTACCGATTGAAGTTTTCTATTTCTACACTGATTTTTTACACGTTGTTTGACACTTACATTGTTGTCAAGCGTCATTTGGATTGGAAAATTGCTTGAAATTTAAACTATCTCATAGGTTAATGTCACGTGACAAAGTGTAAACTAAAGTGTACACCATAGTGTACATGTGGCAAGGTTCGTACCGATTGAACTTTGCTATTTGTACACTGATTTTTGACACGTTACTTGACACTTGCATTGTTGTAAAGTATCAATTGGATGGAAAAACTATTTGCAATTTAAACTATCCAATAGGATAATGTCACGTTACCGATTGAACTTGTCTATTTGTACACTGATTTTTGACAAGTTGTTTGACGCTTGCATTGTTGTCAAGTGCCAATTGGATAGGAAAGCTGTTTGAAATTTAAACTATCCAATAGGCTAATGTCAAGTTACAAGGTGTAAACTAAAGTGTAGACCATAGTGTACATGTGGCAAGGTTCTTACCGACTGAACTTTGCTATTTCTACACTGATTTTTGACATGTTGTTTGACACTCGCATTGTTGTCAAGTGTCAATTAGGTGGGAAAACTGTTTGAAATTTAAAGTGTCCAACAGGGTGATGTCAAGTGGCAAAGTGTAAACTAAATGGTACACCATAGTGTAAATGCAGGAAGGTTCTTACCGATTGAACTTTGCTTTTTCTACACTGATTTTTGACGCATTGTTTGCCACTTGCATTGTTGTCAATTGTGATTTGAATTGGAAAATTGCTCGAAATTTAAACTGTCCAACAGGTTAATGTAACGTGGTAAAGTGTAAATCGAAGTGTACACCATAGTGTACATGTAGAAAGGTTCTTATCGATTGAACTTTGCTATTTGTACACTTATTTTTGACATACTACTTGACACTTACGTTGTTGTAAAGTGTCAATTGGATGGAAAAATTGTTTGAAATTAAACTACCCAACAGGGTAATGTCGTGTGGAAAAGTGTGTACACCATCGTGTACATGTAGCACGGCCCTTCCGATTGAACTTTGCTATTTGTACACTGATTTTTGACATGTTGTTTGACGCTTGCATTGTTGTCAAGTTTCAATTCGATGGGAAAACTGTTTGAAACTTGAATTGTCCATTAGGGTAATGTCATATGGCAAAATGTGAACTAAAGTCTGCACCATAGAGTACATGTAGCAAGGTTCTTACCATTTGAGCTTGGCTATTTGTGCATTGATTTTTGACACGTTGTTTGACACTTGCATTGTTGTCAAGTGTCAATTAGATGGGAAAACTATTTGAAATTTAAACTGTCCAACAGAGATATGTCACGTGGTAAAGTGTAAACTAAAATGTACACCATAGTATACAAGAAGCACGGTTCTTACCGATTGAATATTGCTACTTGTTCACTAATTTTTGACACGTTGTTTGATACTTGTATTGTTGTCGAGTGTCAATTGGGTGGGAAAATAGTTTGAAATTTAAACTATCCAATAGGGTAATGTCAAGTGGCAAAATGTAAACTAAAGTGTATACTATAGTGTAAATGTGGCAAGGTTCTTACTGATTGGACTTCATTATTTTTACACTAATTTTTGACGCGTTGTTTGACACTAGTATTGTTGTCAAGTGTCAATAGGATGGGAAAACTGTTGGAAATTTAAACAGTCCAAAGGGGTAATGTCACGTGGCAAAGTGTAAACTAAAGTGTACACCACAGTGTAAATGTGGTAAGGTTCTTACTGATTGAACCTTGCTATTTGTGCGCTGATTTTGGACACGTTGGTTGACATTTAAATTGTTGTCAAGTGTGAATTTGAAAATTGTTTGAAATTTAAGCGACCCAACTGGGTAATGTCACGTGGCAAAGTGTAAACTAAATCGTACGCATAGTGTACATGTGGCACGATCCTTACCGTTGAACTTTGCTATTTGTACACAGATTTTTGACACATTGTTTGACACTTACATTGTTGTCAATTGTCAATAGGATGGGAAAGCTATTTGAAATTTAAACAGTCCAACAGCGATATGTCACGTGGTAAAGTGTAAACTAAAGTGCACACCACAGTGTAAATGTGGCAAGGTTCTTACTGATTGAACTTCGTTATTTGTACACTGATTTTTACCGCGTTGTTTGGCACTAGCGTTATTGTCAAGTGTCTATTGGATGGGAAAATTGTTGGAAATTTAAACTGTCCAACAGGGTAATGTCACGTGGCAAAGTGTAAACTAAAGTGTACACCATAGTGTACATGTAGAAAGGTTCTTACCGATTGAACATTACTATTTGTGCACTAATTTTGGACACGTTGTTTGACACTTAAATTGTTGCGAATTGTCAATTTGACGTTAAACTATTTGAAACTTAAACTGTCCAATAGGGTGATGTCACATGGCAAAGTGTGAACTAAAGTGTACACAATAGTGTACGTATAGCAATGTTCTTGTCGATTGAACTTTGCTGTTTGTACATCGATTTTTTACACGTTGTTTGATACTTGTATTGTTGTCAAGTGTATATTGGATGGTAAAACTATTTGAAATATAAACGGCCCAATAGGGTAATGTCACGTGGCAAAGTTTAAACTAAAGTGTACACCATTGTGTACATGTAGCACGGTCCTTACCGATTGAACTTTGCTATTTGTACACTGATTTTTGACACGTTGTTTGAACCTTGCATTGTTGTCAAGTGTCAATTGAATAGGAAAACTGTTTCAAATTTAAACTATCCGCTAGGGTAAGTCACGTGGTAAAGTGTAAACTAAAGTGTGTACACTATAGTGTACATTTAGCAAGGTTCTTACTGATTGAACTTTGCTATTTGTACACTGATTTTTGACACGTTGTTTGACACTTGGATCGTTGTCAAGTGTCAATTGGATGGAAAAACTATTTGAAATTTAAAGTGTCCAACAGGGTAATGTCACGTGGCAATGTGTAAACAAAATTGTACACCACTGATTACATGAAGCAAGGTTCTTACCGATTGAACTTTCTTATTTGTAAACTGATTTTTGACACGTTGTTTGACACTTGCATTGTTCTCAAGTGTCAATTGGGTGGGAAAACAGTTTGAAATTTAAACTGTCCAATAGGGTAATGTCAAGTGACAAGTGTAAACTAAAGTGTACACCATATTGTACATGTTGTAAGGTTCTTACCGATTGAACTTTGCTATTTGTGCATTGATTTTAGTCACGTTGTTTGACAGTTACATCATTGTCAAGTGTCAATTAGATGGGAAAACTATTTGAAATTTAGACTATCCAACATAGATATGTCACGTGGCAAAGTGTAAACTAAAGTATACACCATAGTGTACAAGAAGCACGGTTCTTACTGATCGAACATTGCTATTTGTAAACTAATTTTTGACACGTTGTTTGATGCTTGTATTATTGTCGAATGTCAATTGGGTGGGAAAATAGTTTGAAATTTAAATTGTCTAATAGGGTAATGTCAAGTGGCAAAGTGTAAACTAAAGTGTACACCATAATGTAAATGTGGCAAGGTTGTTACTGATTGAATTTTATTATTTGTACACTGATTTTTGACACGTTGTTTGACACTAGCATTGTTGTCAAGTGTCAATTGGATGGAAAAACTGTTAGAAATTTAAACAGTCTAACAGGGTAATGTCACGTGGCAAAATGTAAACTAAAGTATAAACCATAGCGTACATGTAGAAAGGTTCTAATTGGTTGAACTTTACTATTTGTGCACTAATTTTGGACACATTGTTTGACACTTAAATTGTTGTCAAGTATCAACTGGATGTGAAAACTGTTTGAAATTTAAATGGCCCAACGAGGTAATATCACGTGGCAAAGTGTAAACTAAAGTATACACGATAGTGTACATGTAGCACAGTCCTTACTAATTGAACTTTGCTATTCGTACATTGATTTTTGACACATTGTTTGACCCTTGCATTGTTGTCAAGTGTCAATTAGTTGGGAAAACTGCTTGAAATTTAAACAGTCCAACAGGGATATGTCACGTGGCAAAGTGTAAACTAAAGTATACACGATAGTGTACATGTAGCACAGTCCTTACTAATTGAACTTTGCTATTCGTACATTGATTTTTGACACATTGTTTGACCCTTGCATTGTTGTCAAGTGTCAATTAGTTGGGAAAACTGCTTGAAATTTAAACAGTCCAACAGGGATATGTCACGTGGCAAAGTGTAAACTAAAGTGCTCACCATAGTGTAAATATGGCAAGGTCCTTACTGATTGAACTTCGTTATTTGTACATTGATTTTTATCACGATGTTTGTCACTAGCATTGTTGTCAAGTATCAATTGGATGGGAAAACTAAAAATTTAAACCGTTCAACAGGGTAATATCACGTGGCAAAGTCTATACTAAAGTGTACACCATAGTGTACATGTAGAAAGGTTCTTACCGGTAGAACTTTCCTATTTGTGCACTGATTTTGAACATGTTGTATGACACTTAAATTGTTGTCAAGTGTCAATTTGATGTTAAAATTGTTTCAAACTTAAACTGTCTAATAGGGTAATGTCACATGGCAAAGTGCAAACTAAAGTGTACATAATAGTGTACATATAGCAAGGTTCTTACCGATTGAACTTTGCTATTTGTACCCCGATTTTTTACATGTTGTTTGACATTTGTGTTGTTGTTAAGTGTCAATTGGATGGGAAAATTGTTTGAAATTTCAACGGCCCAACATGGTGATGTCACGTGGCAAAGTTTAAACTGAAGTGTACACCATTGTGTACATGTAGCACGGTTCTTACAGATTGAACTTTGCTATTTGTACACCAAGTTTTTACACATTGTTTGACACTTGTGTTGTTGTCAAGTGTTAATTGGATGGGAAAATAGTTTGAAATTTAAACGGCCCAATAGGGTAATGTCACGTGGCAAAGTTTAAACTAAAGTGTACACCATTGTGTACATGTAGCACGGTCCTTACCGATTGAACTTTGATATTTGTGCACTGATTTTTGACATGTTGTCTGACCCTTACATTATTGTCAAGTGTCAATTGGATTGGAAAACTGTTTGAAATTTAAACTATCTGCCAGGTTAATGTCACGTGGTAAAGTGCAAACTAAAGCGTGTACACCATAGTGTACATTTAGCAAGGTTCTTACCGATTGAACTTTGCTATTTGTACACTGATTTTTGACACGTTGTTTGACACTTGGGCTGTTGTCAAGTGTCAATTGGATGGAAAAACTATTAGAAATTTAAAGTGTTCAACAGGGTAATGTCACGTGGTAAAGTGTAAACAAAAGTGTACACCATTGATTACATGAAGCAAAGTTCTTACCGATTGAACTTTCCTATTTGTACACTAATTTTTGACACATTGTTTGACACTTGCATTGTTGTCGAGTGTTAATTGGGTGGGAAAATAGTTTGAAATTTAAACTGTCCAACAGGGTAATGTCAAGTGGCAAGTGTAAACTAAAGTTTACACCATAGTGTACATGTTGCAAGGTTCTTACCGATTGAACTTTGCTATTTGTACACTAATTTTTGAAACATTATTTGACATTTGTGTAGTTGTCAAGTGTCAATTGGATGGGCAAACTGGTTCAAATTTAAACAGCCCAACAGGGTAATGTCACATGGCAAAGTGTAAACTAAAGTGTATACCATAGTGTACATGTTACACGGTCCTCGCCGATTGAACTATGTTATTTGTAGACTGATTTTTGACACATTGTTTGACACTTGCATTGTTGTCAAATGTCAATTGGATGGAAAAACTATTTAAAATTTAAACATTAAAAAGGGGATATGTCATGTAGCAAAGTGTAAACTTAAGTGTACACCATAATGTACGTGTGGCAATGTTCTTACCGATTGAACTTTGCTATTTGTACACCGATTTTTGACACATTGTTTGACACTTGCATTGTTGTCGAGTGTTAATTGGGTGGAAAATAGTTTGAAATTTAAACTATCCAACTGGATAATGTTAAGTGGCAAGTGTAAACTAAAGTGTACACCGTAGTGTACATGTTACAAGATTCTTACCGATTGAACTTTGCTATTTGTGCACTGATTTTTGACATGTTGTTTGACACTTGCATTGTTGTCAAGTGTCAATTAGATGGGAAATCTATTTGAAAATTAAATTGTCCAATAGAAATATGTCACATAGCCTTGTGTAAACTAAAGTGTACATCATAGTGTACAAGAAGCAAGGTTCTTACCAATTGAACATTGCTATTTGTAAACTTATTTTTGACATGTTGTTTGATACTTGCATTGTTGTCGAGTGTCAATTGGGCGGAAAAATAGTTTGAAATTTGAACTGTTCAATAGGGTAATGTCAAGTGGCAAAGTGTAAACTAAAGTGTACTCTAGTGTAAATGTGGCAAGGTTCTTACTGATTGAACTTCGTTAATTGTACACTGATTTTTGACTTGATGTTTGATACTAGCGTTGTTGTCAAGTGTCAATTGGATGGGAAAATTGTTGGAAATTTAAACAGTCCAAAGGGGTAATGTCACGTGGCAAAGTGTAAACTAAAGTGTATGATAAGTGTGTTTTTGCACTTATTTACATCACAAACATGACTTAAATACAAGTAAAATGATTGAATTGTTACTTAATTTTGTCAATTTCATGCAATGTAGGTGATTCTATGGAAATAGTGGAATTCAGGAGAACAGAGCCGAAAAAGGACCAAATTGGAGCAAAATGAAAATTCAGGGACCAAATTGCAATTATTTGAAAGTTTATTCGATGAACACATCAAGCAATTGATCAAGCTAAGCACCAATTGGAAGTTATAATGGAACATTGGAGCAACTAAAAACAAGAGAGGAGGTCAAGGAGTGAAGGAACGAAACTTGAGGATCAAAATGACTCAATTTAGAAGTCCACTCTACTATGCGGTAGCATAGTAGAAAACCTATGCAGTCGCGAGTAACCCTCCAGGGATTAAAAATGCCAAAATCCATATATCTATGCGGTCGTATAGGTTATGCCTATGTGGTCGCATAGGTATAATCTGTGCCCAATTTTTGCAGTTCCCTTATATGATTGCAACTCCTTTGGTAACCTAATTTAGACGGGTTTAAATAGCAAAAAATGTCCAGAAGCCGACACGGACAAATTAGGAGGCAAAAACATTCATGTTGGAGAGGATTTAAAGGCAAGAACAAGGATTGACGTGAAGATTTACAAGATTTCTTCGAGTTTTGATAACCCGGTGATGTATTTTATTCAAAACTTGATAGATTTCGTTATTTTTATCATGATAGGCTAGATTTCTGTAACTAGGTGATCAATGAACCATGTAGTTATCATTAAACCTGTTATTTCATGACTTTGAATTCACAGCTCGATGGGATTATTTGAATGAATTATATTGATTTATTTGTTTCCACAATTAATGTGCACTTAATTTGTGTGAATTTGGTGGTTTAATTCTGAATTTGAGAAAATTGGATTAAACTCGACATATATAATTCATCATAAGGTCCGATAGGGATAGAAATATACCCCTATGCCCTATGTAAATCTTTAATTGCTCACAAAAAATTACATGCGTTCTTGTATAATTGCATCCGTCATAGAAATATAGGCTGGTGATTTATGAGAATAGGTTCAATACATCTGGAGAGAGAGTATTGAATAGATTTAGGAGCATTGATTTGTCAAATTCTCATTGGATTATCAAAATTGTGAAATTAGGGTTTACTTAATAATTATTTGGGGATTCGTGATCCTAGTGCATTCATTTGACATAGATTTTCATAAATTGACAATACATTTCATTTATTTTCATAATATTACTTAATTGTGTCATTCGTTAAGTGAATTTGAGTAATTAGGGTTTGATTTGAAATTAGGGTTTTTCAATTTGGGGATTTCTCCCAAAATTAGGGCTTTTAATTCTAAAATTCATCTTAAGTCAATTAGTTTCGGTTAAGGCTAAAATAAATAAAATTGAACTACTCTTTCTCTGTGGGACGATACTCGGACTTCTAAAGCCCACTTTATTACTTGTCACGACCCGTACACTTGCGGTAATTTAAATCGAAAGAAATATTTCGCGAACAGTGTACACCATGGTGTACATGTAGAAAGGTTCTTACCGGTTGAACTTTGCTATTTGTGCACTGATTTTGGACACGTTGTTTGACACTTAAATTGTTGTCAAGTGTCAATTGGATGTGAAAACTGTTTGAAATTTAAATGGCCTAACAGGGTAATATCACGTGGCAAAGTGTAAACAAAAGTGTACACCATAGTGTACATGTAGAACTGTCCTTACTGATTGAACTTTGCTATTTGTACACTGATTTTTGACACATTATTTGACACTTGCATTGTTGTCAAGTGTCAATTGGATGGGAAAACTGTTTGAAATTTAAACGGCATTAACGTATCTCGATTTCTGGATATGTGTCAACATTTCAGATACCAAGGGATTTCGAATGACGCTATTAGGTTGAGGCTTTTTCCACATACGTTACGAGATAGAGCACTTGAATGGTTGGATTCACTCCCGGTTGCAAGTATCACTACATGGAATGAGCTGGCACACAAGTTCTGCACAAAGTTCTTCTCCCCAGCCAAGATAGCAAAGCTGAGACATGATATATCAGTATTCAATCAAGGAGAGACTGAATCATTTGATGAAGCCTGGAACAGATTTAAAAACATGCTCCGGAAATGCCCTCAGCATGGGTTCGATAAAAAGACCCAGATTCGATTCTTCTACATAGGATTACTTCCATACCATAAGAGCATGGTAGATTCAGCATCAGATGGCTCAATATCCACAAGAACAGTTGATGGAGCATTGGAATTATTTGAGCAAATGGCTACCACATCAGCCATGTGGTCTTCTGAGAGGGCGATTCCAAAGAAAACTCCAGGTGTCTACGAGGTGGACGCTTATTCAGCAATCTCTGCAAAAATTGATTCTCTGTATCACAAGGTGGAAAGCATATCACAAGCATCACAAGCTAAGAAGAGCAATTGTAAGGAATGTGGAGCCGAGCACAAAACATTAGATTGCCCTATACTCATGCAAGGAATTGAGCAAGCAGATTACGCACAGTGGGGACAACGCCAGCAACATAATCAATATGGCGAGACTTTCAACCCCAGCTGGAAGAAACATCCCAACTTCTCTTGGAGCAACCAGAATCAGAATAAGTCACAGGGGCAATTTCAACAACAGGAGAAGAGGCCTCAATTGGAAGATATGATAGGAAAATTCATGGAGAAGGCCAAAGCTACACTTCAAAATCAAAATGCAGCCATCAAAAATTTGGAAACTCAGATGGGGCAGCTAGCCATCGCATTGACTAGCAGAACACCAAGTAACTTACCAAGTAATACAGAAATCAATCCTAAAGAGCAAGCCAAGGCCATTACAACTCGAAGTGGAGTGCAATTACCTGAAATCCATGTCAAGAGACGGGGGGTGATTGGAGAAACATCTTCTTCCACTGAAGAAGAGACTGTTGTAAAGGAATCAAGTTCAAAGGAAAATTCAGAAGAATCACAAGATAAGGCCAAAGTCACAATCAACCCCTACGAACCTCCGATTCCCTTTCCACAGCGCTTGAAGAAGCAAAAAGTGGAGCAACAATACAAAAAATTTCTAGAAATCTTCAAAAAGCTCCATATCAACATCCCACTAGCTGATGCACTGTTCCAGGTGCCTAGCTACGCGAAATTTCTGAAGGATATCATATCAAATAAATGCAAGCTGGAAGATCATGAGACAGTCATGCTTACTGAGGAATGTAGTGCCAGAATTCAGAATAAGCTTCCACCAAAACTAAAAGATCCAGGGAGTTTTACTGTTCCTTGCACAATCGGTGAAGTATATTTTGATAAAGCATTATGTGACCTCGGTGCAAGTATTAATTTAATGCCTTTGTCTATTTTCAGGAAACTAGGATTGGGAGAAGCTAAAGCAACCACTGTGACACTTCAGCTGGCTGACAGGTCACTGACACATCCCAGAGGAATAATTGAAGGTGTGCTTATCAAGGTTGAGAAGTTCATATTCCCAGCGGACTTTCTTATCAAGGACATGGAAGAGGACAAGGACGTTCCATTGATACTTGGCAGACCATTTCTGGCAATAGGGAGAGCATTAATTGATGTTCAAAGAGGTCAGTTGATTTACAGATTAGGAGAGGAGCAGATATCATTCAATGTATTCAAGGCAATGAAATTACCAGTAGAATCTGACAGTTGTTATCAAGTTGACATTATTGGCAAGGCGGTACAAGAAATATTCTTACTACACGGTCCATCTGATGCCTATGAGGCATGTATTGCACAATCCCAATCAATCCAGTTAAAGTCTTTTGAAGTTGAAACATGTGCAAGATTTTTGGAGACCAACTCGTCATACACACGAAAGAGGCACTTCGAGGAACTGGGGATGGGAAACACAAAGCCACTACGTTTAGTTCAGCAGCAGCCAGTTTTAGAACTCAAACAACTACCGCCACATCTCAGATATGCTTATTTAGGAGAGTCAGATACACTTCCAGTAATCATTTTGAACACAGTCAGTGAGATGGAGAAGGAAAAACTGCTCAGGGTACTTAGAGAGAACAAGACGGCGATTGGTTGGACAATAGCTGACATTAAAGGAATCAGTCCTTCCCTGTGTATGCATAAAATTTTAATGGAGGAAAATTGCAAGCCTAGCATAGAAAGTCAGAGAAGATTGAACCCAAACATGAAGGAAGTGGTCAGGGCAGAGATACTGAAGTTATTGGATGCAGGAATTATCTACCCAATTTTGGATAGTGCATGGATCAGCTCTGTTCAAGTGGTACCGAAAAAAGGGGAAATCACAGTGGTGAAAAATGAGAAGAATGAACTAATTCCCACTAGAACAGTTACGGGTTGGAGAGTTTGCATTGACTATCGCAAACTCAATGCAGATACACGAAAGGATCACTTCCCACTCCCATTCATTGATCATATGTTGGAGAGGTTGGCTGGACATTCACACTACTGCTTTCTTGATGGATACTCGGGCTATAATCGAATACCTATCGCACCAGAGGATCAGGAGAAGACCACTTTCACTTACCCCTACGGTACTTTTGCTTATCGTAGGATGCCTTTTGGTCTTTGCAACGCTCCAGCCACTTTTCAGAGGTGCATGATGGTAATATTCTCTGATATGATTGAAAGGTTTATCGAGGTTTTCATGGATGACTTCTCAGTATTTGGATCTTCATTTGATGAATGTCTAAACCACTTGAATTTGGTCTTACAGAGATGCAAGGAGACTAACCTTATTTTAAATTGGGAAAAATGCCACTTTATGGTGCAGGAAGGCATTGTACTTGGGCATAGGATATCGACAAAAAGAATTGAGGTAGACAAGGTAAAAATTCAAGTGATTGAGAAATTACCACCGCCTACATCAGTTAAAGGAGTTCGCAGTTTTTCGGGGCACCTGGGTTCTACCGGAGTTTTATAAAAGATTTCTCGAAGATCACTAAACCTTTGTGCAATTTGCTAATGAAAGATGTAACCTTTGAGTTCAATGAGGATTGTCTCACAGCCTTTAACACTTTAAAGGAAAAGCTTATGACAGCACCAGTAATTGTAGCACCAGACTGGGAATTGCCTTTTGAATTGATGTGTGATGCAAGTGATCATGCTGTAGGTGCAGTATTGGGACAACGGAGGAACAAGATTTTTCATGTGATCTACTATGCAAGCAGAACTCTAAATGATGCACAAATAAATTATGCAACCACTGAAAAGGAGCTATTGGCTGTGGTATTTGAATTTGACAAATTCAGGTCATACCTTGTCGGGTCTAAAATCATTGTCTATACTGATCATGCTACATTGAAGTATCTGCTCACAAAAAAGAATGCAAAGCCGAGATTAATTCGTTGGGTGCTGCTGTTGCAGGAATATGACATTGAGATACGCGACAATAAGGGCACCGAGAACGTAGTAACAGATCACCTATCCAAACTAGACCTTGGGGAGACGGAAGATTTAGTGGATATAAATGAGATCTTCCCGAATGAACAGATGTTGAGAGCGGATGAAGCACCTTGGTACGTAGATATTGTCAATTACTTGGCCAGTTCCATTCCACCGCCTGACTGCTCCAATCACCAAAGAAAAAAATTCTTCGCCGAGTTAAAATATTATTTCTGGGAGGATCCAATTCTCTATAGACGAGGAGCTGAACAGATAGTGCGGAGGTACGTACTTGAAGAAAAAGTACATGAGATTCTTGAGCACTGTCACTCATCCGCATATGCAGGACACTTTGGAGCTTCAAAAACAGCTGCAAAGATTCTACAATCAGGTTTCTACTGGCCTACATTGTTTAAAGACACATTTGAGTTTGTTAAGAGGTGTGACAGATGTCAACGCACTGGGAATATCTCGAGGAGAAATGAAATGCCACTGAACAATATTTTGGAAGTGGAGATATTTGATATTTGGGGAATTGACTTCATGGGACCTTTCCCCCCTTCGTTCTCAAACCAGTATATCTTGGTGGAAGTAGATTACGTCTCAAAATGGGTGGAAGCAATTACACTGCCAACAAATGACTCAAAGACAGTAATTGGATTCTTGAAGAAATATATTTTCACCCGATATGGTACACCGCAGGCTATAATCAGCGATGGGGGCAAACATTTCTGTAATTGCCAGTTTGAGCAGCTGCTGAATAAATATGGCGTTAAACACCACCTTGCTACTCCATATCATCCACAAACCAGCGGGCAAGTTGAGGTATCTAATCGGCAGCTGAAGAGGGCAAACACTTCTGTAATCGCCAGTTTGAGCAGCTGTTGAATAAATATGGCGTTAAACACCGTGTCGCTACTCCATATCATCCACAAACCAGCGGGCAAGTTGAGGTATCTAATCGGCAGCTGAAGAGAATACTAGAAGTCATTGTGAATTCATCTAGAAAGGATTGGTCTAAAAAGCTAGACGATGCATTATGGGCTTACAGAACAGCATTCAAGACCTCGATCGGCATGTCTCCATACCACCTAGTCTTTGGGAAAGCATGCCATCTGCCATTAGAAATGGAGCACCGAGCATATTGGGCTATGAAACAGTTAAATATGGACTTGAATGCCG
>NW_019263768.1:67070-70236 GCF_002742605.1 Olea europaea var. sylvestris | reverse complement strand
AAAAAAAATTTGGACAAAAATCGGACTTTTTGTGGAAAGTAGCATTGTTTCATTTTATTTTAATTCTTCTAAAAAAAAAGAGGGTGTCTATGTGGTCGCATAGACACCAATCGAAAGAAAAGATTAAAAAAAATTATAACTATGCGACCGCATAGATTTTAACTATGCGGCCGCATAGCATAAAAAAGGCGTGGGGATCATTTTATTTTGATTTCCAAATCATTCTTCCCAACTCCTCTCTCGCCCAAATTTGTTTTGGATATGATTTCTACACTTAATTGCATTTCACTCACCTACACTACACAAGAATCTCGAGGTTGGATTTGCACTATCATCAAAAGGAAATCAACTTTCCATCTCCATTCAACCCCTACAATTCCAAGGTATGTGTTCTAGGTTTATTCACGAGTGAAGTTTCAATTTTGAGGATTCGAGGGACAATGGGTTAGTTCTTGTACGTTTGGATTTGAGGTGCTTGTGTTGTGCGAAAATTTGGAATGATTCTAAAACTAAATTCTTTCAATTGGCACCAATTTCACACTATGCATGCAATGTGTTTGATAAAATGCCACAATGACCACTCTATGTTTAATTATGCTTCTTGCATTGCCTGTGATGTGTGGAGGACTTAAATTACATAATTGGTTGCATTCCTATAGACATTAATTTGAAAAGCACATATCCCATAGTCCTAGATGCTACATGGTTGAATGTGTGTCGTTTTAGGCATGACTTAATCTCAAATTGTTGAAATTTTAGAGACTCCATACAATGACATACAACTTGCTTGATCTATTGTCAAGGTTAAATGAGCCACGCATATTAGTGAGTTTGGGCTTAGCATACACACGAATTGGACATTTCAAACACCAAAATTGCCTATGACTACACACATGATTAAGACACTGCCCACAGCACCCTCCGTCCCTTATTTTACACTACCATTTGACATACCAAATGAACTCCGATTGAACTGAATTTTGGGTATGTGATAGACCTCATTGCATACTTTCATATGCCTGGAGGTTGCCCAGGAAAATCTTGATAATTCCCGATGGTGCCCGGGGCCGAAGGTGTACACTCAATCATGACTCCAACCCTTTCACTATGAGCATATTCACCCAAATTTTCTTAGTTTTCATATGGGCTATACATTTATACTAGTCTAATCATCATACATTGTTCATTACACACTGTGGTAGTATACATACATATTGAAACAAGTTTGGGGGATTTGTGAATTACGTGCTTTTCATTTCATGCGATTTCTCGCTGTACAACAAGACGTTTAATGCTAGCTATTTTCCAACTTTGCAGGATGCCACCAAAATGAACTTCAAAAGGAAAAGAAAAGGTTGGCTCATCATCCAGCACAGCACGTACTCGAGTTCTTGAAGGAGGGATACAAAGATTTTTGACTTCCGAGGCAGCAGCTCGATATGAAAACATAGTGAGTCGATGGATAGTGACACCAGAGCGGGCTGTTAAATTGGAAGACTTTCCTGATTTCGAGCTGACCACTTTGGTGCATAACTGTGGATGGGGTAAAGTAGTGGAGCAGCCACATCGGATTTATGAATTGTTGGTAGGGGAATTTTACGCCAACTTCAATACAGAAATTGACACACTAGGGTCCGACCACCTGCATCAGACTTGGGTCAGGGAAAAATGGATCACATTCTCACCCGAGGTTATTCAAGACTACTACCAGCTCACGTGGGACAACATAACCCCTATACCAGGTGATTTCAATTGGCATGAAGTGGCGGAAATCTTATTGGGGCGATAAAATGCATGCCCACTCCCCACCACCGAGTGGCACCAGATTGAGCAGACACCATCTATAGCCATCCTTGGCTGTTTATGTGCCACAACATTGAGCCGACCTCTCACAGGACCACATTCACAGATCCCACAGCTGGATTCCTTTATCACTTGGTGCGAGGTAATAAGGTTGATCTTGCCACTCTCTGCTATAATCAAATACATCATGTGGGTACCTTGGGAGACAGGCACAACTCAATGATCTTTCCAAGCCTCATCTCCGGAATATGCATAACTGCTAGTATAAACATTGCATTCGAGGAAGTGGCTGCCAAACCCAGCCCCATCATAAAGCACAATACCTTGGAGGCTCAAGACAGAGCCAGGATAAAGCACTGGGAAAAGCAAGAAATTGAACGGTGTAGACAGCAAGAAGAGTAAGGTCATGAGCACGCAGAGCAAGAGATGCCTCAAGCTCCACCACCATAGGTTGAGATAAATGCACAGTTGTGGCACTAGATTTTTACCACCACCACGGGAACCAGCCGAGACGTACAGAGTCTCCAGCAGGCTATGGGGACTTTGACGACTGAGATGCATATAACCCACTGTGACATCCGCATTTCCATTGATATGTCACGTGCTACTCGCCAGGATACCCAGGCAGCTAGGAGGGAGATGGAAACTATGAACAGTCGACTCAGTGTGTATGTGGGCAGGGTAGATAGCATCTAGATGAGGGTAAATGAAACTTGGGTGCGTCTGGGCCGATTGGAAACACGTGTTAAGGGAATCCATGATGAAATGACACAGCAGTCAGTACTGATGAGAGAGATCTTGGCGTCCCTACCTCTACCTCCAGATGATCGTACTGCAGGTTCTAGCTTCCCATCGTAGCCCCCGTATCGTTTGCCTCATTTGTACTCATTTTCCTTAAATTCTGCCATCTAAACTTTAATTTTCGCATTGAGGAGAATGTCTTGTATAAGTTTGGGAGATGGTGGCACAATTTAAAAGAGACATTCGGCATGTAATTAATTGCATTTCCACAATCCAGATTTAATTTGACTAATTGTTGCATGATGCATGCTTGTGAGTGAATATTGATTATGCTTATGTATGCTTGTGTGAGTTTAATCACCTTGCCGGCTATGATGTTACTATTGGATTGGTATATTTCAAAACTTTGGAGTCGATGTTAAATAGGCCAACTAATACTTGCTGATGTAATACTTGACATTCTTTATGCACGCCATTCATGCTTTACATGTTAGGTAAGTGATTGGGGTTTTGAGCATAAAGTAGGAAAATAATTATAACCCTCTATTGAATTAACCCGTAAACTACCTTAAGACAGTTTGGTGATAGTTGAGCTATTATAGGAGAACATTGAGATAAGTGA
>NW_019263768.1:5957-66669 GCF_002742605.1 Olea europaea var. sylvestris | reverse complement strand
AAAAAAAAAAGCAGAAAACCAAAGCAAAGTGAGAAAAACAAAAAGAGACAATAACAAGAAGAAAAGCCCTTGGACAATTAGTGGAAGAAACTATACCTTTGAGGCGAGGCAAGTAACCTAGTTTAGTCTTGAGTGTCGAAGCAATCAAAACTAGGATAGCCTTCACTTGTTGACATGTGAACTTGTGATAGTGAAATTAATCCAAACTACGAGGGGGTGAGAATTATAGCTAGGTAAATTCATAATTTTTAAACACAACCCCGGGATAATTGAGTGAAAAGAATAAGTTTGGGGGTTGTGTATCTCTCGAGGGAGTAAGGAGACATTTGACCACTTGGGGTCGGGACTCAAACTCATCATGAACTTGATATGTTAGCATGAATCCACACACACACGTCAAGTATGCACTTAACAGGTAAAGGTTGATGTCATTTTGCACTGATAAATTTTCATAAAATCAATTACTTAGTCCAATCCTGAGCTAAGGCAAGGTGTTAAGCCATGTTTGTTCAGAATTATATCACTATCTTGTTTGAGGACAAACAATAGTTCAAGTTTGGGGGGTTTGATAAGTGTGTTTTTGCACACTTATTTACATCACACACATGACTTAAATACAAGTAAAATGATTGAATTGTTACTTAATTTTGTCGAATTCATGCAATGTAGGTGATTCTATGGAAATAGTGGAATTCAGGAGAAAAGAGCCGAAAAAGGACCAAATTGGAGCAAAATGAAAATTTAGGGACCAAATTGTAATTATCTGAAAGTTGATTCGATGAACACATCAACCAATTGATCAAGCTAAGCACCAATTGGAAGTTATAATGGAACATTGGAGCAACTAGAAATAAGAGAGGAGGTCAAGGAGTGAAGGAATGAAACTTGAGGATCAAAATGACTCAATTTAGAAGTTCACTCTACTATGTGGTCGCATAGTAGAAAACCTATGCGGTCCCGAGTAACCCTCCAAGGATTAAAAATGCCAAAATCTATATATCTATAAGTTGTATAGGTTATGCCTATGCGTCGCATAGGTATAATCTGTGCCCGATTTTTGCAGTTTCCTTATATGATTGCAACTCCTTTGGTAACCTAATTTAGACGGGTTTAAATAGAAAAAAACGTCCAAAAGCCGACACGGACAAATTGGGAGGCAAAACCATTCATGTTGGAGAGGATTTGAAGGCAAGAACAAGGATTGACGCGAAAATTTACAAGATTTCTTCAAGTTTTGATAACCCGGTGATGTATTTTATTCAAAACTTGATAGATTTCGTTATTTTTATCATCATAGGCTAGATTTCTGTAACTAGGTGATCGATGAACCATGTAATTATCATTAAACCTGTTATTTCATGACTTTGAATTCACAGTTC
The DNA here is from genome assembly GCF_002742605.1 of Olea europaea var. sylvestris. Classification (NCBI taxonomy): domain Eukaryota; kingdom Viridiplantae; phylum Streptophyta; class Magnoliopsida; order Lamiales; family Oleaceae; genus Olea; species Olea europaea. The sequence continues at coordinate 65,290 of NW_019263768.1, read as the reverse complement.
GATGGGATTATTTGAATGAATTATATTGATTTATTTGTTTCCACAATTAATGTGCACTTAATTTGTGTGAATTTGGTGGTTTAATTTTGAATTTGAGAAAATTGGATTAAACTCGACATATATAATTCATCATAGGGTTCGATAGGGATAGAAATATACCCCTATGCCCTATGTAAATCTTTAATTGCTCACAAAAAATTACATGCGTTCTTGTATAATTGCATCCGTCATAGAAATATAGGCTGGTGATTTATGAGAATAGGTTCAATACATCTGGAGAGAGAGTATTGAATAGATTTAGGAGCATTGATTTGTCAAATTCTCATTGGATTATCAAAATTGTGAAATTAGGGTTTACTTAATAATTATTTGGGGATTCGTGATCCTAGTGCATTCGTTTTACATAGATTTTCATAAATTGACAATACATTTCATTTATTTTCATAACATTTCGAAATTGTGTCATTCGTTAAGTGAATTTGAGTAATTAGGGTTTGATTTGAAATTATGGTTTTTCAATTTGGGGATTTCTCCCAAAATTAGGGCTTTTAATTCTAAAATTCATCTTAAGTCAATTAGTTTCGATTAAGGCTAAAATAAATAAAATTGAACTACTCTTTCTCTGTGGGACGATACTCAGACTTCTAAAGTCCACTTTATTACTTGTCACGACCCGTACACTTGCGGTAATTTAAATCGAAAGAAATATTTCGCAAACAGTGTACATCATAGTGTACATGTAGAAAGGTTCTTACCGGTTGAACTTTGCTAATTGTGCACTAATTTTGGACACGTTGTTTGACATTTAAATTGTTGGCAAGTGTCAATTGGACGTGAAAACTATTTGAAATTTAAATGGCCTAACAGGGTAATGTCACATGGCAAAGTGTAAACTAAAGTGTACAGCATAGTGTACATGTAGCACGGTCCTTACTGATTGAACTTTGCTATTTGTACACTGATTTTTGACACATTATTTGACACTTGCATTATTGTCAAGTGTCGATTGGATAGAAAAACTATTTGAAATTTAAACGGCCTAATAGGGTAATGTCATGTGGCAAAGTTTAAACTAAAGTGTGCACCATAGTGTACATGTATCACGATCCTTACCGATTGAACTTTGCTATTTGTACAATGATTTTTGACACATTGTTTGACCCTTGTATTATTGTCAAGTGTTTATTGAATAGGAAAACTATTTAAAATTTAAACTATCCTCTAGGGTAATGTCATGTGGTAAAGTGTAAACTAATGTGTGTACACCATAGTTTACATGTAGCAAGGTTCGTACCGATTGAACTTTGCTATTTGTACACTGATTTTTGACACGTTACTTGACACTTGTATTGTTGTAAAGCGTCAATTGGATGGAAAAACTATTTGAAACTATCCAACAGGATAATGTCCGTGGCAAAGTGTAAACTAAAGTGTACACCATCGTGTACATGTAGCACGGTCCTTACCTATTGAACTTGTTTATTTGTACATTGATTTTTGACATGTTGTTTGATGCTTGCATTGTTGTCAAGTGTCAATTGGATAGGAAAGCTTTTTGAAATTTAAACTATCCAACAGGCTAATGTCACATGATAAGGTGTAAACTAAAGTGTAGACCATAGTGTACATGTGGCAAGGTTCTTACCGATTGAACTTTGCTATTTCTACACAGAGTTTTGACATGTTGTTTCACACTCGCATTGTTGTCAAGTGTCAATTAGGTGGGAAAACTGTTTGAAATTTAAAGTGTCCAACAGGGTGATGTCAAGTGATAAAGTGTAAACTAAAGTGTACACCATAGTGTAAATGCAGGAAAGTTCTTACCCATTGAACTTTGCTTTTTCTACACTGATTTTTGACGTGTTGTTTGACACTTTCATTGTTGTCAATTGTCATTAGGATTGGAAAATTGCTCGAAATTTAAATTGTCCAACAAGTTAATGTCACGTGGCAAAGTGTAAACCGAAGTGTACACCATAGTGTACATGTAGAAAAGTTCTTATCGATTGAACTTCGCTATTTGTACACTTATTTTTGACGTACTACTTGACACTAGCATTGTTGTAAAGTGTCAATTGGATGGAAAAATTGTTTGAAATTTAAACTACCCAACAGGATAATGTCACGTGGAAAAGTGTAAACTAAAGTGTACACCATCGTGTACATGTAGCACGGCCCTTCCGATTGAACTTTGCTAATTGTAAACTAATTTTTGACATGTTGTTTGACGCTTGCATTGTTGTCAAGTTTCAATTCGAAGGGAAACTATTTGAAACTTGAATTGTCCATTAGGGTAATGTCATATGGCAAAGTGTAAACTAAAGTGTGCACCATAGAGTACATGTAGCAAGGTTCTTACAGTTTGAACTTTGCTATTTGTGCACTGATTTTTGACACGTTGTTTAACACTTGCATTGTTGTCAAGTGTCAATTAGATGGGAAAACTGTTTGAAATTTAAACTGTCCAATAGAGACATGTCACGTGGTAAACTGTAAATTAAAGTGTACACCATAGTATACAAGAAGACAGGTTCTTACCGATTGAACATTGCTGCTTGTTCACAGATTTTTGACATGTTGTTTGATACTTGTATTGTTTTCGAGTGTCAATTGGGTGGGAAAATAGTTTGGAACTTAAACTACCCAATAAGGTAATGTCAAGTGGCAAAGTGTAAACTAAAGTGTACACTATAGTGTAAATGTGGCAAGGTTCTTACTGATTGGACTTCATTATTTGTACACTGATTTTTAACGCGTTGTTTGACACTAGTGTTGTTGTCAAGTGTCAATAGGATGGAAAATTGTTGGAAATTTAAACAGTCCAAAGGGGTAATGTCACGTGGCAAAGTGTAAACTAAAGTGTACACCATAGTGTACATGTAGAAATGTTCTTACTGGTTGAACTTTGCTATTTGTGCACTGATTTTGGACACATTGTTTGACATTTAAATTATTGTCAAGTGTGAATTTGAAAACTGTTTGAAATTTAAACGGCCCAACTGGGTAATGTCACGTGGCAAAGTGTAAACTAAATCGTACACATAATGTACATGTGGCACGGTCCTTACCGATTGAACTTTGCTATTTGTACACAGATTTTTGACACATTGTTTGATACTTGCATTGTTGTCAAAATTCAATAGGATGGGAAAGCTATTTGAAATTTAAACAGTCTAACAGCGATATGTTATGTGGCAAAGTGTAAACTAAAGTGCACACCACAGTGTAAATGTGGCAAGTTTCTTACAAATTGAACTTCGTTATTTGTACACTGATTTTTACTGCGTTGTTTGACACTAGTGTTGTTGTCAAGTATCAATTGGATGGAAAAATTGTTGGAAATTTAAACTGTCCAACAGGGTAATGTCACGTGGCAAAGTGTAAACTAAAGTGTAAACCATAGTGTACATGTAGAAAGGTTCTTACCGATTGAACATTGCTATTTGTGCACTAATTTCGGACACGTTGTTTGACACTTAAATTGTTGTCAATTGTCAATTTGATGTTAAACTATCCAATAGGGTAATGTCACATGGCAAAGTGTGAACTAAAGTGTACACAATAGTGTACATATTGCAATGTTCTTGCCGATTGAACTTTGCTATTTGTACATCAATTTTTTACACGTTATTTGATACTTGTGTTGTTGTCAAGTGTATATTGGATGGTAAAACTATTTGAAATATAAATGGCCCAATAGCGTAATGTCACGTGACAAAGTTTAGACTAAAGTGTACACCATTGTGTACATGTAGCACGGTCTTTACTGATTGAACTTTGTTATTTGTACATTGATTTTTGACACGTTGTTTAAACCTTGCATTGTTGTCAAGTGTCAATTGAATAGGAAAGCTATTTCAAATTTAAACTATCTGCTAGGGTAATGTCATGTGGTAAAGTGTATACTAAAGTGTGTACACTATAGTGTACATTTAGCAAGGTTCTTACTGATTGAACTTTGTTACTTTTACACTGATTTTTCACACGTTGTTTGACACTTGGATCGTTGTCAAGTGTCAATTGGATGGGAAAACTGTTTGAAATTTAAAGTGTCCAACAGGGTAATGTCACGTGGCAATGTGTAAACAAAATTGTACACCACTAATTATATGAAGCAAGGTTCTTACCGATTGGACTTTGCTATTTGTAAACTAATTTTTGACACGTTTTTTGACACTTGCATTGTTCTCAAGTGTCAATTGGGTGGAAAAATAGTTTGAAATTTAAATTGTCCAACAGGGTAATGTCAAGTGACAAGTGAAAACTAAAGTGTACACCATAGTGTACATGTTGCAAGGTTCTTACCGATTGAACTTTGCTATTTGTGCATTGATTTTAGTCACGTTGTTTGACACTTGTCTCGTTGTCCATTGTCAATTGGACGGGAAAACTATTTGAAATTTAAACTTTCCAACATAGATATGTCACGTCGCAAAGTGTAAACTGAAGTGTACACCATAGTGTACAAGAAGCACGGTTCTTACCGATCGAACATTGTTATTTGTAAACTGATTTTTGACACAATGTTTGGTGCTTGTATTATTGTCGAATGTCAATTGGGTGGGAAAATAGTTTGAAATTTAAACTGTCTAATAGGGTAATGTCAAGTGGCAAAGTGTAAACTAAAGTGTACACCATGGTTTACATGTAGCAAGGTTCGTACCGATTGAACTTTGCTATTTGTACACTGATTTTTGATATGTTGCTTGACTCTTGCATTGTTGTAAAATGTCAATTGGATGGAAAAACTATTTGAAATTTAAACTATCCAACAGGGTAATGTCACTTTGCAAAGTGTAAACTAAAGTGTACACCATCGTGTACACGTAGCACGGTCCTTACCGATTGAACTTGTCTATTTGTACACTAATTTTTGACACGTTGTTTGACGCTTAAATTGTTGTCAAGGGTCAATTGGATGTGAAAACTGTTTGAAATTTAAATGGCCCAATAAGGTAATGTCACGTGGCAAAGTGTAAACTAAAATATACACCATAGTGTACATGTATCACAGTCCTTACTGATTGAACTTTGCTATTTGCACGCTGATTTTTAACACATTGTTTGACCCTTGCATTGTTGTCAAGTGTCAATTGGTTGGGAAAACTGCTTGAAATTTAAATAGTCCAACAGGGATATGTCACGTGGCAAAGTGTAAACTAAAGTGCTCACCATAGTGTAAATATGGCAAGGTCCTTACTGATTGAACATCGTTATTTGTACATTGATTTTTACCACGTTGTTTGTCACTAGCATTGTTGTCAAGTGTTAATTGGATGGGAAAACTGGAAATTTAAACCGTTCAACAGGGTAATATCACGTGGCAAAGTCTAAACTAAAGTATACACCATAGTGTACATGTAGAAAGGTTCTTACTGGTTGAACTTTGCTATTTGTGCACTGATTTTGAACACGTTGTATGACACTTAAATTGTTGTCAAGTGTCAATTTGATGTTAAAATTGTTTGAAACTTAAACTGTCTAATAGGGTAATGTCACATGGCAAAGTACAAACTAAAGTGTACACAATAGTGTACATATAGCAAGGTTCTTACCGATTGAACTTTGCTATTTGTACACGATTTTTTACACGTTGTTTGACACTTGTGTTGCTGTTAAGTGTCAATTGGATGGGAAAATTGTTTGAAATTTAAACGACCCAACAAGGTAATGTCACGTGGCAAAGTTTAAACTAAAGTGTACACCATTGTGTACATGTAGCACGATCCTTACAGATTGAACTTTGCTATTTATACACCAATTTTTTACACGTTGTTTGACACTTGTGTTGTTGTCAAGTGTCAATTGGATGGGAAAACAGTTTGAAATTTAAACAGCCTAATTGGGTAATGTCACATGGCAAAGTTTAAACTAAAGTGTACACCATTGTGTACATGTAGCACGGTCCTTACCGATTGAACTTTGATATTTGTACAATGGTTTTTAACATGTTGTCTAACCCTTACATTGTTGTCAAGTGTCAATTGGATTGGAAATCTATTTAAAATTTAAGCTATCCGCCAGGTTAATGTCATGTGGTAAAGTGCAAACTAAAGCGTGTACGCCATAGTGTACATTTAGCAAGGTTCTTACCAATTGAACTTTGCTATTTGTACACTGATTTTTGACACGTTGTTTGACACTTGGAATGTTGTCAAGTGTCAATTGGATGAAAAAACTGTTTGAAATTTAAAGTGTTCAATAGAGTAATGTCACGTGGTAAAGTGTAAACAAAAGTGTACACCATTGATTACATGAAGCAAGGTTCTTACCGATTGAACTTTCCTATTCGTACACTAATTTTTGACACGTTGTTTGACACTTACATTGTTGTCGAGTGTCAATTGGGTGGGAAAATAGTTTGAAATTTAAACTTTGCAACAGGGTAATGTCAAGTGGCAAGTGTAAACTAAAGTTTACACCATAGTATACATGTTGCAAGGTTCTTATCGATTGTACTTTGCTATTTGTACACTAATTTTTTACACGTTGTTTGACATTTGTGTAGTTGTCAAGTGTCAATTGGATGGAAAAACTTGTTCAAATTTAAATGGCCAAACTGGGTAATGTCACATGGCAAAGTGTAAACTAAAGTGTACACCATAGTGTATATGTTGCACGGTCCTTGCCGATTGAACTATGCTATTTGTACACTAATTTTTGACACATTGTTCGACACTTGCATTGTTGTCAAGTGTCAGGATGGGAAAACTATTTAAAATTTAAATAGTCCAATAGGGATATGTCATGTAGCAAAGTGTAAACTAAAGTGTACACCATAGTGTACATGTGCCAAGGTTCTTACTGATTGAACTTTGCTATTTGTACACTAATTTTTGATGCATTGTTTGACACTAGCATTGCAGTCAAGTGTCAATTGGATTGGAAAACTGTTTGAAATTTAAATTGCCCAACAGGGTAATGTCACATGGCAAAGTGTAAACTGGAGTGTACACCATCGTGCACATGAAACAAGGTTCTTACCGATTGAACTTTGCTATTTGTAAACCAATTTTTGACACGTTGTTTGACACTTGCATTATTGTCAAGTGTTAATTGGGTGGGAAAATAGTTTGAAATTTAAACTATCCAACTAGGTAATGTTAAGTGGCAAGTGTAAACTAAAGTGTACACAGTAGTGTACATGTTACAAGATTTTTACCGATTGAACTTTGCTATTTGTGCACTAATTTTGACATGTTGTTTGACACTTGCATTATTGTCAAGTATCAATTCGATGGGAAATCTGTTTGAAAATTAAACTGTCCAATAGAGATATGTCACGTGGCATTGTGTAAACTAAAGTCTACACCATAGTGTACAAGAAGTAAGGTTCTTACCAATTGAACATTGCTATTTGTAAACTTATTTTTGACATGTTATTTGATACTTGCATTGTTGTCGAGTGTCAATTGGGTGGGAAAACAGCTTGAAATTTGAACTGTCCAATAGGGTAATGTCAAGTGGCAAAGTGTAAACTAAAGTGTACACCATAGTGTAAATGTGGTAAGGTTCTTACTGATTGAACTTCGTTAATTGTACACTGATTTTTGACGCGTTGTTTGACACTAGCGTTGTTGTCAAGTGTCAATTGGATGGGAAAATTGTTGGAAATTTAAACAGTCCAACAGGGTAATGTCATGTGGCAAAGTGTAAACTAAAGTGTACACCATAGTGTACATGTAGAAAGGTTCTTACCGGTTGAACTTTGCTATTTGTGCACTGATTTTGGATACGTTGTTTGACACTTAAATTGTTGTCAAGTGTCAATTGGATGTGAAAACTATTTGAAATTTAAATGGCCTAACAGGGTAATGTCACGTGGCAAAGTGTAAACTAAAGTGTGCACCATAGTGTACATATAGCACGGTCCTTACTGATTGAACTTTGCTATTTGTACACTGATTTTTGACACATTATTTGACACTTGCATTATTGTCAAGTGCCAATTTGATGGGAAAACTGTTTGAAATTTAAACGGCCTAACAGGGTAATGTCACGTGGCAAAGTTTAAACTAAAGTGTACACCATAGTGTACATGTAACACGGTCCTTACCGGTTAAACTTTGCTATTTGTACACTGATTTTTGACACGTTGTTTGACCCTTGCATTGTTGTCAAGTGTTTATAGGATAGGAAAAATCTTTAAAATTTAAACTATCCACCAGCGTAATGTCATGTGGTAAAGTGTAAACTAATGTGTGTACATCATAGTGTACATTTAGCAAGGTTCCTACCGATTGAACTTTGCTATTTGTACACTGATTTCTGACACGTTGTTTGACCCTAGCGTTGTTGTCAAGTGTCAATTGGATGGAAAAACTCTTTGAAATTTAAAATGCCCAACTGGGTAATGTCACGTGGAAAAGTGTAAACTAAAGTTCACTCCATAGTGTACATGAAGCAAGGTTCTTACCGATTGAACTTTGCTTCTTCTACACTGATTTTTAACACGTTGTTTAACACTTGCATTGTTGTCAAGTGTCATTTGGATTGGAAAACTGCTTGAAATTTGAACTGTCCAATAGGTTAGTGTCACGTGGAAAAGTGTAAACTAAAATGTACTCCATAGTGTACATGTAGCAAGGTTCTTATCGATTGAACTTTGCTATTTGTACACTGATTTTTGACATGTTTCTTGACACTTGCGTTGTTGTAAAGTCTCAATCGGATGGAAAATTTTTTTGAAATTTAAACTACCCAAGAGGGTAATGTCACGTAGAAGAGTGTAAACTAAAGTGTACACCATCATGTATATGTAGCACGTCCCTTACCGATTGAACTTCGCTATTTGTATGCTGATTTTTGACATGTTGTTTGACACTTGCATTGTTGTCAAGTGTCAATTCGATGGGAAAACTATTTGAAATTTAAACTGTCTAATGGGTAATGTCACGTGACAAATTGTAAACTAAAGTGTATACCATTGAGTGTATGTAGCAAGGTTCTTACTGATTGAAGTTTTCTATTTCTACACTGATTTTTGACACGTTGTTTGACACTTGCATTGTTGTCAAGAGTCATTTGGATTGGAAAACTGCTTGAAATTTAAACTGTCCAACGGGTTAATGTCACGTGGCAAAGTGTAAACTAAAGTGTACACCATAGTTTACATGTAGCAAGGTTCGTACTGATTGAACTTTGCTATTTGTATACTGATTTTTGACATGTTGCTTGACTCTTGCATTGTTGTAAAGTGTCAATTGGATGGAAAAACTATTTGAAATTTAAACTATCCAACAGGGTAATGTCACGTTGCAAAGTGTAAACTAAAGTGTACACCATCGTGTACATGTAGCACGGTCCTTACCGATTGAACTTGTCTATTTGTACACTAATTTTTGAAACGTTGTTTGACGCTTACGTTGTTGTCAAGTGCCAATTGGATAGGAAAACTGTTTGAAATTTAAACTATCCAACAGGCTAATGTCACATGACAAGGTGTAAACCAAAGTGTAGACCATAGTGTACATGTGGCAAGGTTCTTACCGATTGAATTTTGTTATTTCTACACTGATTTTTGACATGTTGTTTGACACTCGCATTGTTGTCAAGTGTTAATTAGATGGGAAAACTGTTTAAAATTTAAAGTGTCCAACAGGGTGATGTCAAGTGTCAAAGTGTAAACTAAAGTGTACACCATAGTGTAAATGCAGGAAGGTTCTTACCGATTGAACTTTGCTTTTTCTACACTGATTTTTGACGCATTCTTTAACACTTGCATTGTTGTTAATTGTCATTTGGATTGCAAAACTGCTCAAAATTTAAACTGTCCAATAGGTTAATGTCACGTAGCAAAGTGTAAACTGAAGTGTACACCGTAGTGTACATGTAAAAAGGTTCTTATCGATTGAACTTCGCTATTTGTACACTTATTTTTGACATACTGTTTGACACTTGCGTTGTTGTAAAGTGTCAATTGGATGGAAAAATTGTTTGAAATTTAAACTACCCAACAGGATAATGTCGCGAGGAAAAGTGTAACCTAAAGTGTACACCATCGTGTACATGTAGCACGACCCTTCCGATTGTACTTTGCTATTTGTAAACTGATTTTTGACATGTTGTTTGACACTTGCATTGTTGTCAAGTTTCAATTCGATGGGAAAACTGTTTGAAACTTGAATTGTCCGTTAGGGTAATGTCATATGGTAAAGTGTAAACTAAAGTGTGGACAAAAGAGTACATGTAGCAAAGTTCTTACCGTTTGAACTTTGCTATTTGTGCACTGATTTTTGACACGTTGTTTGACACTTACATTGTTGTCAAGTGTCAATTGGATGGGAAAATTGTTGGAAATTTAAACTGTCCAATAGGGTAATGTCACGTGGCAAAGTTTGAACTAAAGTGTACACCATCGTGTACATGTAGCACTGTTTGAAACTTGAATTGTCCGTTAGGGTAATGTCATATGGTAAAGTGTAAACTAAAGTGCATACCACAGTGTAAATGTGGCAAGGTTCTTACTGATTGGACTTCATTATTTGTACACTGATTTTTACCGCGTTGTTTGACACTTATGTTGTTGTCAGGTGTCAATAGGATGGGAAAGCTATTTGAAATTTAAACAGTCCAACAGCGATATGTCACGTGGCAAAGTTTGAACTAAAGTGTACACCATCGTGTACATGTAGCACTGTTTGAAACTTGAATTGTCCGTTAGGGTAATGTCATATGGTAAAGTGTAAACTAAAGTGCATACCACAGTGTAAATGTGGCAAGGTTCTTACTGATTGGACTTCATTATTTGTACACTGATTTTTACCGCGTTGTTTGACACTTATGTTGTTGTCAGGTGTCAATAGGATGGGAAAGCTATTTGAAATTTAAACAGTCCAACAGCGATATGTCACGTGGCAAAGTGTAAACTAAAGTGCACACCACAGTGTAAATGTGGCAAGGTTCTTGCTGATTGAACTTCGTTATTTGTACACTGATTTTTACCGCGTTGTTTGACACTAGCGTCGTTGTCAAGTGTCAATTGGATGGGAAAATTGTTGGAAATTTAAACTGTCCAATAGGGTAATGTCACGTGGCAAAGTGTAAACTAAAGTGTACACCACAGTGTACATGTAGAAAGGTTCTTACCGATTGAATATTGCTATTTGTGCACTAATTTCGGACACGTTGTTTGACACTTAAATTGTTGTCAATTGTCAATTTGACGTTAAACTATTTGAAACTTAAACTCCAATAGGCTGATGTCACATGGCAAAGTGTGAATTAAAGTGTACACAATAGTGTACATATAGCAACGTTCTTGCCGATTGAACTTTGCTGTTTGTACATCGATTTTTTGCACGTTGTTCGACACTTGTGTAGTTGTCAAGTGTATATTGGATGGTAAAACTATTTGAAATATAAACGGCCTAATAGGTTAATGTCACGTGGCAAAGTTTGAACTAAAGTGTACACCATTGTGTACATGTAGCATGGTCCTTACCGATTGAACTTTGCTATTTGTACACTGATTTTTGACACGTTGTTTGAACCTTGCATTGTTGTCAAGTGTCAATTGAATAGGGAAACTGTTTCAAATTTAAACTATCCGCTAGGGTAATGTCACGTGGTAAAGTGTAAACTAAACTGTGTACACTATAGTGTACATTTAGCAAGGTTCTTACTGATTGAACTTTGCTACTTTTACACTGATTTTTGACACGTTGTTTGACACTTGGATCGTTGTCAAGTGTCAATTGGATGGAAAACTATTTGAAATTTAAAGTTTTCAATACGGTAATGTCACGTGGCAATGTGTAAGCAAAATTGTACACCACTGATTATATGAAGCAAGGTTCTTACCGATTGAACTTTCCTATTCGTAAACTAATTTTTGACGCGTTTTTTGACACTTGCATTGTTCTCAAGTGTCAATTGGGTACACTTATTTTTGACATACTGCTTGACACTTGCGTTGTTGTAAAGTGTCAATTGGATGGAAAAATTGTTTGAAATTTAAACGACCCAACAGGGTAATGTCGCGTGGAAAAGTGTAAACTAAAGTGTACACCATCGTGTACATGTAGCACGGCCTTTCTGATTGAACTTTGCTATTTGTAAATTGATTTTTGACATGTTGTTTGACACTTGCATTGTTGTCAAGTTTCAATTCGAAGGGAAGACTGTTTGAAACTTGAATTGTCCATTCGGGTAATGTCATATGGAAAAGTGTAAACTAAAGTGTGCACCACAGAGTACATGTAGCAAGGTTCTTACCATTTGAACTTTGCTATTTGTGCACTGATTTTTGACACGTTTTTTGACACTTGCATTGTTGTCAAGTGTCATTTGGATTGGAAAACTTCTTGAAATTTAAACTGTCCAAAAGGTTATTGTCACGTGGTAAACGTGGTAAAGTGTAAACTAAAGTGTACACCATAGTGTACATGTAGCAAGGTTCTTACCAATTGAACATCGCTATTTGTATACTGATTTTTGACACGTTGCTTGACACTTGCATTGTTGTAAAGTGTGAATTGGATGGAAAAACAGTTTGAAATTTAAACTATTATCAGGTGGCAAAGTGTAAGCTAAAGTTTTCACCATCGTGTACATATAGCACGGTCCTTACCGATTGAACTTTGCTATTTGTACACTAATTTTTGACATGTTGTTTGACACTTGCATTGTTGTCGAGTGTCAATTCGATGGGAAAACTATTTGAAATTTAACTATCGAATGGGATAATGCCACGTGGCAAAGGGAAAACTAAAGTGTACACCATAGAGTACATTTAGCATGGTTCTTACGGATTGAACTTTTCTATTTGTACACTGATTTTGACACGTTGTTTGACACTTATATTTTTTTCAAGTGTCAATTGGATGAGAAAACCGTTTGAAAATTAAACTGTCTAATAGGGTAATGTCACGTGGCAAAGTGTAAAGTAAAGTGTACACCATCGTGTACATGCAGCACGGTCCGTACAGATTGAACTTTGCTATTTATACACTGATTTTTGACACGTTGTTTGACACTTGCATTGTTGTCAAGTGTCAATTGGATAGAAAAACTGTTTGAAATTTAAACTATCCAACATGATAATGTCACGTGGCAAAGTGTAAACTAAAGTTTGTACACCATCGTGTACATGTAGCAAGGTTATTACCGATTGAACTTTGCTATTTGTACACTTATTTTTGACACGTTGTTTGACACTAGCATTATTGTCAAGTGTTAATTGGGTGGGAAAACTGTTTGAAATTTAAAGCGTCCAACAGGGTAATGTGAAGGGGCAAAGAGTAAACTAAAGTGTACACCATAGTGTAAATGCAGCAAGGTTCTTACTGATTGAACTTTGCTATTTGTACACTAATTTTTGATACGTTGTCTGACACTTGCATTGTTGTCAATTGTCATTTGGATTGGAAAACTGCTCGAAATTTAAACTGTCCAACAGGGTAATGTTAGGTGGCAAAGTGTAAACTAAAGTGTACACCATAGTATACACGCCGTAAGGTTCTTACCGATTGAACTTTGCTATTTGCACATCGATTTTTGACATGTTGTTTGGCACTTGCATTGTTGTTAAGTATCAATTGGATGGAAAAACCGTTTGAAATTTAAAATGCCCAACAAGGATATGTCACATGGCAAAGTGTAAACTAAAGTATACATCATAGTGTACAAGATGCAAGGTTCTTATTGGTTGAACTTTGCTATTTGTACACCGATTTTTGACACAGTATCTGACACATGCATTGTTGTCAAGTGTCAATTGGATGGAAAAATTGTTTGAAATCTAAACTGTCCAACAGGGTAATGTCAAGTGTTAAAGTGTAAACTAAAGTGTACAACATAGTGTACATTTCGCAAGGTTCTTACCGATTGACCTTCACTATTTGTACACTAATTTTTGATACATTGTTTGACACTTAGTCCAACAGGGATATATCACGTGACAAAGTGTAAAATAAAGTGTACATGTGGCAAGGCTCTTACTGATTGAACTATGCAATTTATACACTAATTTTTGACGCGTTGTTTGACCCTAGCGTTGTTGTCAAGTGTCGATTGAATGGAAAAATTGTTCGAAATTTAAAATACCCAACAGGCTAATGTCACGTGGCAAAGTGTAAACTAAAGTGTACACCATAGTGTACATGAAACAAGGTTCTTACCGATTAAACTTTGCTATTTGTACACTAATTTTTTGCACGTTGTTTGACACTTGCATTATTGTTGAGTGTCAATTGAGTGGGAAAATAGTTTGAAATTTAAACTATCCAACAGGGTAATGTCAAAGTAGCAAGTGTAAACTAAAGTGTACACCATAGTGTACATGTCGCAAGGTTCTTACCCATTGAACTTTGCTATTTGTGCACTAGATTTTGACACGTTGTTTGACACTTGCATTGTTGTCAAGTGTCAATTGGATGGCAAAACTATTTGAAATTTAAACTATCCAACAAGGATATGTCACGTGACAAAGTGTAAACTAAAGTGTACACCAAAGTGTACAAGAAGCAAGGTTCTTACCGATTGAACATTGCTATTTGTACACTAATTTTTGACACGTTGTTTGACATTTGCATTGTTGTCGAGTGTCAATTAGGTGGGAAAATAGTTTAAAATTTAAACTATCCAACCGGGTAATGTCAAGTGGCAAAGTGTAAACTAAAGTGTATACCATAGTGTACATGTGGCAAGGTTCTTACCGATTGACCTTTACTATTTGTACACTGATTTTCGACGTGTTGTTTGATAGTAGCATTGTTGTCAAGTGTCAATTGGATGGAAAAACTATTTGAAATTTAACCTGTCGAATAGGGTAACATCAAGTGGCAAAGTGCAAACTAAATTGTACACCAGAGTGTACATGTCTCAAGGTTCTTACTAATTGAACTGTACTATTTGTGTTCTAATTTTTGACACGTTATTTGACACTTTCATTGTTGTCGAGTGTCAATTGGATGGGAAACTGTTTGAAATTTAAACTGCCCAACAAGGTAACGTCAAGTGGCAACGAACAAACTAAAGTGTACACCATAGGGTACATGTCTCAAAGTTCTTACTGATTGAATATTGCTATTTGTACACTGATTTTTGACGCGTTGCTTGACATTTGCATTGTTGTCAAGTGTCAATTGGATGGGAAAACTCTTTGAAATTTAAACTGTCCAATAGGGTATTGTCACGTGGCAAAGTGTAAGCCAAAGTGTATACCATAGTGTATATGAAGCAAGGTTCTTACTGATTGAACTTTACTATTTGTACACTGATTTTTGACACGTTGTTTGACACCTGCATTGTTGTTGAGTGTCAATTGGGTGAGAAAATAGTTTGAAATCTAAACTGTCCAACAGGGTAATGTCAAGTAGCAAAGTGTGAATTAAAGTGTACACCATGGTGTACTTGTCACAAGGTTCTTACCGATTGAACTTTGCTATTTGTACACTGATTTTTGACACGTTGTTTAACACTTGCATTGTTGCCAAGTGTAATTGGATGGGAAAACTGTTTAAAACTTAAATAGTCCAACAGGGATATGTCACGTGGCAAAGTGTAAACTAAAGTGTACACCATAGTGTACATGTGTCAAGTTTCTTACTAATTGAACTTTGCTATTTGTACATTGATTTTTGACGCGTTGTTTGACCCTAGCATTGTTGTCAAGTGCCAATTGGATGAGAAAACTATTTGAAATTTAAACTGCCCAATAGGATAATGTCAAGGGGCAAAGTGTAAACTAAAGTGTACACCATAGTGTACAAGAAGCAAGGTTCTTACCGATTGAACTTTGCTATTTGTACGCTGATTTTTGACACCTTGTTTGACACTTGCATTGTTGTTGAGTGTCAATTAGGTGGGAAAACAGTTTGAAATTTAAACTTTCCAACAGGATGATGTCAAGTGGCAAGTGTAAACTAAAGTGTACACCATAGTGTACATGTTGCAAGGTTCTTACCGTTTGAACTTTGCTATTTGTGCACTAATTTTTGACACGTTGTTTGACACTTGCATTTTTGTCAAGTGTCAATTAGATGGGAAAATTGTTTGAAATTTAAACTGTCCAACAAAGATATATCACGTGGTAAAGTGTAAACTAAAGTGTACACCATAGTATACAAGAAGCACGGTTCTTACCGATTGAACATTGCTACTTGTTCACTAATTTTTAACACATTGTTTGAAACTTGTATTGTTTTCGAGTGTCAATTGGGTGGGAAAATAAATTGAAATTTAAACTGTCCAATAGGGTAATGTCAAGTGACAAAGTGTAAACTAAAGTGTACACTATAGTGTAAATGTGGCAAGGTTCTTACTGATTGGACTTCATTATTTGTACACTAATTTTTGACGTGTTGTTTAACACTAGTGTTGTTATCAAGTGTCAATAGGATGGAAAAACTGTTGGAAATTTAAACAGTCCAAAGGGGTAATGTCACGTGGCAAAGTGTAAACTAAAGTATACACCATAGTGCACATGTAGAAAGGTTCTTACTGGTTGAATTTTGCTATTTGTGCACTGATTTTAGACACGTTTTTTGACATTTAAATTGTTGTCAAGTATGAATTTGAAAATTGTTTGAAATTTAAACGGCCCAACTGGGTAATGTCATGTGGCAAAGTGTCAACTAAATTGTACACCATAGTGTACATGTGGCACGATCCTTACCGATTGAACTTTGCTATTTGTACACAGATTTTTGACACATTGTTTGACACTTGCATTGTTGTCAAGTGTCAATAGGATGGGAAAGCTATTTGAAATTTAAACTGCCTAACAGGGTAACTTCAAGTGGCAAAGAACAAACTAAAGTGTACACCATAGGGTACATGTCTCAAGGTTCTTACTGATTGAATATTGCTATTTGTGCATTGATTTTTGACACGTTGTTTGACACTTGCATTGTTGTCAAGTGTCAATTAGATGGGAAAACTATTTGAAATTTAAACTGTCCAACAAAGATATGTCAAGTGGCAAAGTGTAAACTAAAGTGTACACCACAGTGTAAATGTGGCAAGGTTCTTACTGATTGAATTTCATTATTTGTACACTGATTTTAGACGCGTTGTTTGACACTAGCGTTGTTGTCATGTGTCAATTGGATGGAAAAACTATAAGAAATTTAAACAGTCCAACAGGGTAATGTCACGTGATCATGTGTAAACTAAAGTATACACCATAGTGTACAAGTAGAAAGGTTCTAACTGGTTGAACTTTGATATTTGTGCACTAATTTTGGACACATTGTTTGACACTTAAATTGTTATCAAGTGTCAATTGGATATGAAAACTGTTTAAAATTTAAATGGCCCAATGGGGTAGTGTCGCGTGGTAAAGTGTAAACTAAAGTATACACCATAGTGTACATGTAGCACGGTCCTTACCGATTGATCTTTAGCTATTTGTACACTAATTTTTGACACATTATTTGACCCTTACATTGTTGTCAAGTGTTAATTGGATGGGAAAACTGCTTGAAATCTAAACAGTCCAACAGGGATATGTCACGTGACAAAGTGTAAACTAAAGTGCTCACCATAGTGTAAATATGGCAAGGTCCTTACTGATTGAACTTCATTAGTTGTACATTGATTTTTACCACGTTGTTTGTCACTAGCATTGTTGTCAAATGTCAATTGGATGGAAAAACTGTTTGAAATTTGAATTGCCCAATAGGGTATTGTCACGTGGCAAAGTGTAAACTGAAGTGTACACCATCGTGCACATGAAACAAGGTTCTTACCGATTGAACATTTCTATTTGTACACCGATTTTTTACAAGTTGTTTGACACTTGCATTGTTGTCGAGTGTCAATTGGGTGGGAAAATAGTTTGAAATTTAAACTATCCAAATGGGTAATGTTAAGTGGCAAGTGTAAACTAAAGTGTACACCGCAGTGTACATGTTACAAGATTTTTACCGATTGAACTTTGCTATTTGTGTACTGATTTTTGACATGTTGTTTGATACTTGCATTGTTGTCAAGTGTCAATTAGATGGGAAATCTGTTTGAAAATTAAACTGTCCAATGGAGATATGTCACGTGGCATAGTGGAAACTAAAGTGTACACCATAGTGTAGAAGAATTAAGGTTCTTACCGATTGAACATTGCTATTTGTAAACTTATTTTTGAGATGTTGTTTGATACTTGCATTGTTGTCGAGTGTCAATTGGGTGGGAAAATAGTTTGAAATTTGAAATGTCCAATAGGGTAATGTCAAGTGGCAAAGTGTAAACTAAAGTGTACACCATGGTGTAAATGTGGCAAGGTTCTTACTAATTGAACTTCGTTAATTGTACACTGATTTTTGACGTGTTGTTTGACACTAGCATCATTGTCAAGTGTCAA
Organism: Olea europaea var. sylvestris; assembly: GCF_002742605.1. Classification (NCBI taxonomy): domain Eukaryota; kingdom Viridiplantae; phylum Streptophyta; class Magnoliopsida; order Lamiales; family Oleaceae; genus Olea; species Olea europaea. The sequence continues at coordinate 46,989 of NW_019263768.1, read as the reverse complement.
TTGGATGGGAAAATTATTGGAAATTTAAACAGTCCAACTGGGTAATGTCACATGACAAAGTGTAAACTAAAGTGTACACCATGGTGTAAATGTGGCAAGGTTCTTACTAATTGAACTTCGTTAATTGTACACTGATTTTTGACGTGTTGTTTGACACTAGCATCATTGTCAAGTGTCAATTGGATGGGAAAATTATTGGAAATTTAAACAGTCCAACTGGGTAATGTCACATGACAAAGTGTAAACTAAAGTGTACACCATGGTGTAAATGTGGCAAGGTTCTTACTAATTGAACTTCGTTAATTGTACACTGATTTTTGACGTGTTGTTTGACACTAGCATCATTGTCAAGTGTCAATTGGATGGGAAAATTATTGGAAATTTAAACAGTCCAACTGGGTAATGTCACATGACAAAGTGTAAACTAAAGTGTACACCATGGTGTAAATGTGGCAAGGTTCTTACTAATTGAACTTCGTTAATTGTACACTGATTTTTGACGTGTTGTTTGACACTAGCATCATTGTCAAGTGTCAATTGGATGGGAAAATTATTGGAAATTTAAACAGTCCAACTGGGTAATGTCACATGACAAAGTGTAAACTAAAGTGTACATCATAGTGTACATGTAGCACGGTCCTTACTGATTGAACTTTGCTATTTGTACACTGATTTTTGACACATTATTTGACACTTGCATTATTGTCAAGTGTCAGTTGGATGGGAAAACTATTTGAAATTTAAACGGCCTAACAGGGCAATGTCACGTGGTAAAGTTTAAACTTAAGTGTACACCATAGTGTACATGTAGCACGGTCCTTACTGATTGAACTTTGTTATTTGTACACTGATTTTTGACACGTTGTTTGACCCTTGCATTGTTGTCAAGTGTTTATTGGATAAAAAAACTATTTAAAATTTAAACTATCTGCCAGGGTAATTCACGTGGTAAAGTGTAAACTAATGTGTGTACACCATAGTGTACATTTAGCAAGGTTCTTACCAATTGAACTTTACTATTTGTAAACTGATTTTTGACACGTAGTTTAACACTTGGATTGTTGTCAAGTGGCAATTGGATGGGAAAACTGTTTGAAATTTAAAGTGTCCAACAGAGTAATGTCACGTGGCAATGTGTAAACAAAATTGTACACCATTGATTACATGAAGCAAGGTCCCTACCGATTGAACTCTGCTATTTGTACACTGATTTTTGACACGTTGTTTGACCCTTGCATTGTTGTCAAGTGTCAATTGGATAGGAAAACTGTTTGAAAATTAAACTATCCGCCTGGGTAATGTCATGTGGTAGAGTGTAAACTAAAGTGTGTACACTATAGTGTACATTTAGCAAGGTTCTTACCGATTAAATTTTGCTATTTGTACACTGATTTTTGACACATTTTTGACACTTGGATTGTTGTCAAGTGTCAATTGGATGGGAAAATTGTTTGAAATTTAAAGTGTCCAACAGGGTAATGTCATGTGGCAAAGTGTAAACAAAAGTGTACACCATTGATTACTTGAAGCAAGGTTCTTACCGATTGAACTTTGCTATTTGTACACTAATTTTTGACACGTTGTTTGACCCTTACATTGTTGTCAAGTGTCAATTGGATAGGAAAACTATTTGAAATTTAAACTATCCGCCAGGGTAATGTCGCGTGGTAAAGTGTAAACTAAAGTGTGTACACCATGGCTTACATTCAGCAAGGTGCTTACCAATTGAACTTTGCTATTTGTATAATGATTTTTGACACGTTTTTTGACACTTAGATTATTGTCAAGTGTCGATTGGATGGGAAAACTGTTTGAAATTTAAAGTGTCCAACAGGGTAATGTCACGTGGCAAAGTGTAAACAAAAGTGTACACCATTGATTACCTGAAGCAAAGTTCTTACCGATTGAACTTTCCTATTTGTACACTAATTTTTAACACGTTGTTTGACACTTGCATTGTTGCCGAGCGTCAATTGGGTGGGAAAATAGTTTGAAATTTAAACTGTTAAACAGGGTAATGTCAAGTGGTAAAGTGTAAACTAAAGTGTACACCATAGTGTAAATGTGGCAAGGTTCTTATCGATTGAACTTTGCTATTTGTACACTGATTTTGGACACATTATATGACCTTTAAATTGTTGTCAAGTGTCAATTTGATGTTAAAATTGTTTGAAACTTAAACTGTCTAATAGGGTAATGTCACATGGCAAAGTGTAAACTAAAGTGTACAAAATAGTGTACATATAGCAAGGTTCTTACCAATTGAACTTTGCTATTTGTACACTGGTTTTTTACACGTTGTTTGACACTTGTGTTGTTGTCAAGTGTCAATTAGATGGGAAAACTATTTGAAATTTGAACGGCCCAACAAGGTAATGTCACGTGGCAAAGTTTAAACTAAAGTGTACACCATTGTGTACATGTAGCACGATCCTTCCCAATTGAACTTTGCTATTTGTACACTGATTTTTGACATGTTGTTTGACCCTTGCATTGTTGTCCAGTGTCAATTGAATTGGAAAACTATTTGAAATTTGAACGGCCCAACAGGGTAATGTCACGTGGTAAAGTGTAAACTTGACGCGTTGTTTGACACTAGCGTTGTTGTCAAGTGTCAATTAGATGGGAAAACTATTTGAAATTTGAACGGCCCAACAAGGTAATGTCACGTGGCAAAGCGTAAACTAAAGTGTACACCATTGTGTACATGTAGCACGATCCTTCCCAATTGAACTTTGCTATTTGTACACTAATTTTTGAAACATTATTTGACATTTGTGTAGTTGTCAAGTGTCAATTAGATGGGAAAACTATTTGAAATTTGAACGGCCCAACAAGGTAATGTCACGTGGCAAAGCGTAAACTAAAGTGTACACCATTGTGTACATGTAGCACGATCCTTCCCAATTGAACTTTGCTATTTGTACACTAATTTTTGAAACATTATTTGACATTTGTGTAGTTGTCAAGTGTCAATTAGATGGGAAAACTATTTGAAATTTGAACGGCCCAACAAGGTAATGTCACGTGGCAAAGCGTAAACTAAAGTGTACACCATTGTGTACATGTAGCACGATCCTTCCCAATTGAACTTTGCTATTTGTACACTAATTTTTGAAACATTATTTGACATTTGTGTAGTTGTCAAGTGTCAATTAGATGGGAAAACTATTTGAAATTTGAACGGCCCAACAAGGTAATGTCACGTGGCAAAGCGTAAACTAAAGTGTACACCATTGTGTACATGTAGCACGATCCTTCCCAATTGAACTTTGCTATTTGTACACTGATTTTTGACGCGTTGTTTGACACTAGCGTTGTTGTCAAGTGTCAATTGGACGGGAAAACTGTTTGAAATTTAAACTACCCAACAGGGTAATGTCACGTGGCAAAGCGTAAACTAAAGTTTACACATAGTATACATAAAGCAAGGCTCATAACGATTGAACTTTACTATTTGTACACTGATTTTTGGCACGTTGTTTGACACTTGTATTGTTTTCAAGTGTCAATTGGGTAGGAAAATAGTTTGAAGTTTAAACTGTCCAACAGGATAATGTCAAGTGGCAAGTGTGAACTAAAGTGTACACTATAGTGTACATGTTGCAGGGCTCTTACCAATTGAACTTTGCTATTTGTGCACTGATTTTTGACAAGTTGTTTGACACTTGCATTGTTGTCAAGTGTCAATTAGAAGGGAAAATAGTTTGAAATTTAAACTGTCCAACGGAGATATGTCACATAGTAAAGTGTAAACTAAAGTGTACACCATAGTGTACAAGAAGTAAGGTTCTTACCGATTGAACAATGCTATTTGTACACTTATTTTTGACATGTTGTTTGATACATGCATTGTTGTCGAGTGTCACTTGGGTGGGAAAATAGGTTGAAATTTAAACTGTCACATAGGGTAATGTCAAGTGGCAAAGTGCAAACAAAAGTGTACACCATAATGTAAATGTGGCAAGGTTCTTACTAATTGAACTTCATTATTTGTACACTGATTTTAGACACGTTGTTTGACACTTAAATTGTTGTCAAGTTTCAATTGGATGTGAAAACTGTTTGACACTTAAATTGTTGACAAGTGTCAATTGGTGGGAAAACAGTTGAAAATTTAAATAGTCCAATAGGGTAACGTCATGTGGCAAAGTGTAAACTAGAGTGTACACCATAGTATACATGTAGAAGGGTTCTTACCGGTTGAACTTTGCTATTTGTGCACTGATTTTAGACATGTTGTTAGACACTTAAATTGTTGTCAAGTGTCAATTGGATGTGAAAATTGTTTGAAACTTAAATTGTCCAACAGAGTAATGTCAAAAGGTAAAGTGTAGACTAAAGTGTACATCAAGTGTACATGTAGCAATGTTCTTACCGATTGAACTTTGCTATTCGTACAATGATTTTTTACATGTTGTTTGACACTTGTGTTGTTGTCAAGTGTCAATTGGATGGAAAAACTGTTTGAAATTTAAATGGACCAACAGAGTAATGTCACGTGGTAAAGTGTAAACTAAAGTATATACCATAGTGTACATGTAGCATGGTCCTTACCGATTGAACTTTGCTATTTGTACATTGATTTTTGACATGTTGTTTGGCACTAGCATTGTTGTCAAGTATCAATTGGATGAAAACTGTTTAAAATTTAAATAGTCCAACAGGGAGATGTCACGTGGCAAAGCGTAAACTAAAGTGTACACCATAGTGTACATGTGGCAAGGTTCTTACTGATTGAACTTTGCTATTTCTACACATATTTTTGACTCATTGTTTGACACTAGCGTTGTTGTCAAGTGTCAATTAGATGTGAAAACTATTTGAAATTTAAATTGTCCAACATGGTAATGTCACGTGGCAAAGTGTAAACTAAAATGTACACCATAGTGAACATAAAGTAAGGTTCTTACAGATTGAACTTTGCTATTTGTACACTAATTTTTGACACATTGTTTGACACTTGCATTGTTCTCGAGTGTCAATTGGGTGGGAAAATAATTTGAAATTTAAACAGTCCAACAGGGTAATGTCAAGTGGCAAGTGTAAACTAAAGTGTACACCGTAGTGTACATATTGCAAGGTTCTTACCGATTGAACTTTGCTATTTGTGCACTGAATTTCGACACATTGTTTGACACTTGCATTGCTGGCAAGTGTCAGTTAGATGGGAAAACTGTTTGAAATTTAAACTGTCCAAGAGAGATATGTCACGTGGCAAAGTGTAAGCTAAAGTGTATACCGTAGTGTACAAGAAGCACGGTTCTTACCGATTGAACATTGCAATTTGTACATTTATTTTTGACACGTTGTTTGATACTTGTATTGTTGTCAAGTGTCACTTGGGTGGAAAACAATTTGATATTTAAACTGTCCCGCAGGGTAATGTCAAGTGGCAAAGTGTAAACTAAAGTGTACACCATAATGTAAATATGGTAAGGTTCTTACTGATTGAACTTCGTTATTTATACACTGATTTTTGATGTGTTGTTTGACACTAGCATTGGTGTCAAGTGTCAATTGAATGAGAAAACTATTGGAAATTTAAACAGCCCAACAGGGTAATGTCACGTGGTAAAGTGTAAACTAAAGTGTACACCATAGTGTACATGTAGAAAGGTTCCTACCAGTTAAACATTGCTACTTGTGCACTGATTTTGGGAACATTGTTTGACACTTAAATTGTTGTCAAGTATTAATTGGATGTGAAAACTGTTTGAAATTTAAACGGTCCAACAGGGTAATGTCACGTGGCAAAGTGTAAAATAAAGTGTACACCATAGTGTACATGTAGCACGGTCCTTACCGATTGAACTTTATTTGTACGCTGATTTTTGACACATTGTTTGACACTTGTATTGTTGTCAAGTGCAATTGGATGGGAAGATTGTTTGAAACTTAAACGGTCCAACCGGGCAATGTCAAGTGGCAAAGTTTAAACTAAAGTGTACATCACTGTGTACATGTAGCACGGTCCTTTCTTATTGAACTTTCCTACTTGTAAACTAATTTTTAACCCGTTATTTGACACTTGTATTGTTGTCAAGTGTCAATTGGATAGGAAAACTGTTTGAAATTTAAACAATCCTCTAGGGAAATGTGTCGTGGTAAAGTGTAAACTAAAGTGTGTACACCATAGTCTACATTTAGCAAGGTTCTTAATGATTGAACTTTGCAATTTGTACACTGATTTTTGACACGTTGTTTGGCACTTGCATTGTTTTCAAGTGTCAATTGGATGGGAAAACTGTTTGAAATTTAAATAGTCCAACAGGGAGATGTCACGTGGCAAAGTGTAAATTAAAGTGTACACCATAGTGTACATGTGGTAAGGTTCTTACTGATTGAACTTTGCTATTTCTATACATATTTTTGACGCATTGTTTGACACTAGCGTTGTTGTCAAGTGTCAATTAGTTGTGAAAACTATTTGAAACTTAAATTGTCCAACATGGTAATGTCACGTGGCAAAGTGTAAACTAAAGTGTACACCATAGTGAACATAAAGCAACGTTCTTACCGATTGAACATTACTGTTTGTACACTGATTTTTGACACGTTGTTTGACACTTGCATTGTTGTCAAGTGTCAATTGGGTGGGAAAATAGTTTGAAATTTAAACAATCCAACACGGTAATGTCAAGTGGCAAGTTTAAACTAAAGTGTACACCGTAGTGTACATGTTGCAAGGTTCTTACCGATTGAACTTTGCTATTTGTGCACTGAATTTTGACACGTTGTTTGACACTTGCATTGCTGGCAAGTGTCAGTTAGATGGAAAAACTGTTTGAAATTTAAATTGTCCAACAGAGATATGTCACGTGGCAAAGTATAAACTAAAGTGCACACCGTAGTGTACAAGAAGCACGGTTCTTACCTATTGAACATTGCAATTTGTACACTTATTTTTGACACGTTGTTTGATACTTGCATTATTGTCGAGTGTCAGTTGGGTGGGAAAATAGTTAGAAATTTAAACTGTCCCGCAGGGTAATTTCAAGTGGCAAAGTGTAAACTAAAGTGTACACCATAATGTAAATATAGTAAGGTTCTTACTGATTGAACTTCGTTATTTGTACACTAATTTTTGATGCATTATTTGACACTAGCATTGGTGTCAAGTGTCAATTGAATGGGAAAACTGTTGGAAATTTAAATAGTCCAACAGGGTAATATCACATGGCAAAGTATAAACTAAAGTGTACGCCATAGTGTACATGTTGAATGGTCCTTACCGGTTGAACTTTGCTATTTGTGCACTGATTTTGGACACATTGTTTGACACTTAAATTGTTGTCAAATGTCAATTGGATGTGAAAACTATTTGAAATTTAAACGGCCCAACTAGGTAATGTCACGTGGCAAAGTGTAAACAAAAGTGTACACCATAGTGTACATGTAGCACGGTCCTTATCGGTTGAACTTTGCTATTTATACACTGATCTTTGACACATTGTTTAGCACTTGTATTGTTGTCAAGTGCAATTGGATGGGAAGACTGTTTGAAATTTAAATGGCCAAACTGGGTAATGTCAAGTGGCAAAGTTTAAACTAAAGTGTACATCACAGTGTACACGTAGCACGGTCCTTTCTGATTGAACTTTACTATTTATAAACTGATTTTTAACACGTTGTTTGACACTTGCATTGTTGTCAAGTGTCAATTGGATAGGAAAACTATTTGAAATTTAAACTATCCTCTAGGGAAATGTGACGTGGTAAAGTGTAAACTAAAGTGTGTACACCATAGTGTACATTTAGCTAGGTTCTTACTGATTGAACTTTGCTATTTATACACTGGTTTTTAACACGTTGTTTGATACTTTGATTGTTAAGGTAATGTCACGTGGCAAAGTGTAAACAAAAGTGTATACCATTGATTACATGAAGCAAGGTTCTTACCGACTGAACTTTCCTATTTGTACACTTATTTTTAACACGTTGTTTGACACTTGTATTGTTGTCGAGTGTCAATTGGGTGGGAAAATAGTTTGCAATTTAAACTGTCCAACAGGGTAATGTCAAGTGGCAAGTGTAAACTAAAGTGTACACTATAGTATAGTGTACATGTTGCAAGGTTCTTATCGATTGAACTTTGCTATTTGTGCACTGACTTTTGACACGTCGTATGATACTTGCATTATTGTCAAGTCTCAATTAGATGGGAAACCTATCTGAAATTTAAACTGTCCAACAGAGATATGTGACGTGGCAAAGTGTAAACTAAAGTGTACAAGAAGAAAGGTTCTTACTGATTGAACATTTCTATTTGTACACCTATTTTTGACACGTTGTTTGATACTTACATTGTTGTCGAGTGCCAATTGGGTGGGAAAATAGTTTGAAATTTAAATTGTCCAACAGGGTAATGTCAATTGGAAAAGTGTAAACCATAGTGCAAATGTGACAAGGTTCTTACTGATGGAACATCGTTGTTTGTGCACTGATTTTTCAAACGTTGTTTGACATTTGCATTGCTGTCAAGAGTCAATTGGATGGGAAAACTGTTCAAAATTTAAATAGCCCAACAAGGTAATATCACGGGGTAAAGTGTAAACTAAAGTGTACACCATAGTGTACATGTAGCACGGTCCATACCGATTGAAGTTTGCTCTTTGTACACTGATTTTTTACACGTTGTTTGACTATTGCATTGTTGTCAAGTGTTAATTGGATGAGAAAACTGTTTAAAATTTAAAAAGTCCAACAGGGATATGTCACGTGGCAAAGTGTAAACTAAAGTGTACACCATAGTGTACATGGGGCAAGGTTCTTACTGATTGAACTTTGCTATTTATACACTGATTTTTGACTCGTTGTTTGACACTAGCATTGTTGTCAAGTGTCAATTGGATGGGAGAACTATTTTAAATTTAAACTTTCCAACGGGGTAATGTCACGTGGCAAAGTGTAAACTAAAGTGTACACCATAGTGTACATGAAGCAAGGTTCTTACCGATTGAACTTTGCTATTTGTACACTAGTTTTTGACACGTTATTGTTGTCGAGTGTCAATTGGGTGGGAAAATAATTTGAAATTTAAACAGTCCAACAGGGTAATGTCAAGTGGCAAGTGTAAGCTAAAGTGTAAATCATAATGTACATGCTGCAAGGTTCTTATCGATTAAACTTTGCTATTTGTGCACTGATTTTTGACACGTTGTTTGACACTTGTATTGTTGTCAAGTGTCAATTAGATGGGAGAACTGTTTGAAATTTAGACTGTCCAACAGAGATATGTCACATGGCAAAGTGTAAACTAAAGTGTACACCGTAGTGTACAAGAAGCACGGTTCTTACCAATTGACCATTGCTATTTGTACACTGATTCTTAACACATTGTTTGATACTTGCATTGTTGTTGAGTGTCAATTGGGTGGGAAAATAGTTTGAAATTTAAACTGTCCAATAGGGTAATGTCAAGTGGCAAAGTGTAAATTAAAGTGTACACCATTGTGTAAATGTGCCAAGGTTCTTACTGATTAAACTTTGTTATTTGTACACTGATTGTTGACGCGTTGTATGACACTAGTGTTGTTGTCAAGTGTCAATTGGACGGAAAAACTGTTGGAAATTTAAACAGTCCAACAGGGTAATGTCACGTGGTAAAGTGTAAACTAAAGTGTACGCCATAGTGTACTTGGAGAAAGGTTCTTACTGGTTGAACTTTGCTACTTGTGCACTGATTTTGGACACGTTGTTTGGCACATAAATTGTTGTCAAGTGTCAATTGGATGTGAAAACTGTTTGAAACTTAAACAGTCCAATGGAGTAAAGTCAAACGGTAAAGTATAAACTAAAGTGTACACCATAGTGTACATGTAGCACGGTCCTTACCGATTGAATTTTGCTATTTGTACACTGATTTTTTACATGTTGTTTGCCACTTACATTGTTGTCAAGTGTTAATTGGATGGGAAAACTGTTTAAAATTTAAACAGTCCAACAGGGACATGTCATGTGGAAAAGTGTAAACTAAAGTGTACACCATAATGTACATGTAGCAAGGTTCTTACCGACTGAACTTTGCTATTTGTAGACCAATTTTTTACACGTTGTTTGACACTTGTGCTACTGTCAAGTATCAATTGGATGGGAAAACTATTTGAAATTTAAATGGCCTGACAAGCTAATGTCACGTGGCAAAGTGTAAACTAAAGTGTACACCATAGTGTACGTGTAGCACGGTCCTTACCAATTGAACTTTGCTATTTGTAAATTGATTTTTGACACATTGTTTGACACTTGCATTGTTGTCAAGTGCTAATTAGATAGGAAAACTGTTTGAAATTTAAACTATCCTCCAGGGAAATGTGTTGTGGTAAAGTGTAAACTAAAGTGCGTACACCATAGTGTACATTTAGCAAAGTTCTTACCGATTGAACTTTGCTATTTGTACACTGATTTTTAACACGTTGTTTAACACTTGGATTGTTGTCAAGTGTCAATTGGATGGGAAAGCAGTTTGAAATTTAAAGTGTCCGAGAAGGTAATGCCACGTGGCAAAGTGTAAACAAAAGTGTACACCATTGATTACATGAAGCAAGGTTCTTACCGATTGAACTTTTATATTTGTACAATGATTTTTGGCATGTTGTTTGACACTTATATTGTTGTTGAGTGTCAATTGGGTGGGAAAATAGTTTGAAATTTTAACAGTCAACAGGGTAATGTCACGTGTAGTGTACATGTGGCAAGGTTCTTACTGATTGAACTTTGCTATTTGTACACTGATTTTTGCCTCGTTGTTTTGGCACTAGCGTTGTTGTCAAGTGTTAATTGGATGGGAGAATTGTTTGAAATTTAAACTGCCCAACGGGGTAATGGCACGTGGCAAAGTGTAAACAAAAGTGTACACCATAGTGTACATGAAGCAAGGTTCTTACCGATGGAACTTTGCTATTTGTACACTAGTTTTTGACAAGTTATTTGACACTTGCATTGTTGTCGAGTGTCAAGTGGGTGGGAAAATAGTTTGAAATTTAAATTGTTCCATAGGGTAATGTCTAGTGGCAAGTGTAAATAAAGTGTACACCATAGTGTACATGCTGCAAGGTTCTTACCGATTCACCTTTGCTATTTGTGCACCGATTTTTGACATGTTCTTTGACACTTGCATTGTTGTCAAGCATCAATTAGATGGGAGAACTGTTTGAAATTTAAATTGTCCAACGGAGATATGTCACATGGCAAAGTGTAAACTAAAGTGTACACCATAGTGTACAAGAAGCACGGTTCTTATCGATTGAACATTGCTATTTATACACTGATTTTTGACACGTTGTTTGATACTTGCATTGTTATCGAGTGTCAATTGTGTGGGAAAATAGTTTGAAAATTAAACTATCCAATAGGGTAATGTCAAGTGGCAAAGTGTAAACTAAAGTGTACACTATAGTGTAAATGTGACAAGGTTCTTACTCATTGAACTTCGTTATTTGTACACCGATTTTTGACGCGTTGTATGACACTAGCGTTGTTGCACTTTGGAAATTTAAACAGTCCAACAAGGTAATGTCACGTGATAAAGTGTAAACTAAAGTGTACACCATAGTGTACTTGTAGAAAGGCTCTTACCGGTTGAACTTTGCTACTTGTGCACCGATTTTGGACACGGTGTTTGACACTTAAGTTGTTGTTAAGTGTCAATTGGATGTGAAAACTATTTGAAACTTAAACTATCCAACAGAGTAATGTCAAAGGGCAAAGTGTAAACTAAAGTGTACACCATAGTGTACATGTTGCAAAGTTCTTACTTACTGAACTTTACTATTTGTACACTGATTTTTTATACGTTGTTTAACACTTGTGTTGCTGTCAAGTATCAATTGGATGGGAAAACTATTTGAAATTTAAACGGCCCGACAGGGTAATGTCACGTAGCAAAGTGTAAACTAAAGTGTACGCCATAGTATACATGTAGCACGGTCCTTACCGATTGAACTCTGCTATTTGTAAACTGATTTTTCACACGTTGTTTAACACTTGCATTATTGTCAAGTGTCAATTGGATAGGAAAACTATTTGAAATTTAAACTATACTCCAGGGAAATGTGACGTGGTAAAGTGTAAACTAAAATGTATACACCATAGTGTACTTTGCTATTTGTACACTGATTTTTGACACGTTGTTTGACACTTGGATTGTTGTCAAGTGTCAGTTGGATGGGAAAGTTGTTTGAAATTTAAAGTGTTCGAGAAGGTAATGCCACGTGGCAAAGTGTAAACAAAAGTGTACACCATTGATTACATGATGCAAGGTTCTTACCGATTGAACTTTCCTTTTTGTACACTGATTTTTGACACATTGTTTAACACTTGTATTGTTGTCGAGTGTCAATTAGGTTGGAAAATAGTTTGAAATTTTAACTGTCGAATAGGGTAATGTCAAGTGGCAAGTGTAAACTAAAGTGTACATGTTGCAAGGTTCTTATCAATTGAACTTTGCTATTTGTGCACTAACTTTTGATACATCGTTTGACACTTGCATTATTGTCAATTGTCAATTAGTTAGGAAACCTATCTGAAATTTAAACTGTCCAACAGAGATATGTGACGTGGCAAAGTTTAAACTAAAGTGTACACCATAGTGTACAAGAAGCAAGGTTCTTACCGATTGAACATTCCTATTTGTACACCTATTTTTGACACGATGTTCGATACTTGCATTGTTGTCGAGTGCCAATTGGGTGGGAAAATAGTTTGAAATTTAAACAATCCAACAGGGTAATGTCAATTGGAAAAGTGTAAACTGATGTGTAAACCATAGTGTAAATGTGACAAGGTTCTTACTGATGGAACTTCGTTATTTGTACACTGATTTTTGACGTGTTGTTTGACAATAGTGTTGTTGTCAAGTGTCAATTGGATGGGAAAACTGTTGGAAATTTAAATAGTCCAATATGGTAATATCACGTGGAAAAGTGTAAACCAAAGTGTACACCATAGTGTATATGTAGAAAGGTTTTTACCGGTTGAACTTTGCTATTTGTGCACTGATTTTGGACACATTGTTTGACACTTAAATTGTTGTCAAGTGTCTATTGGATGTGAAAACTATTTGAAACTTAAACTGTCCAACAGATTGATGTCAAAGGGCAAAGTGTAAACTAAAGTGTACACCATAGTGTACATGTAGCAACATTCTTATCGAATGAACTTTGCTATTTCTACACTGATTTTTCATACGTTGTTTGATACTTGCATTGTTGTCATGTGTCAATTGGATGGAAAAACTGTTCAAAATTTAAACGGCCCAACAGGGTAATGTCACATGGCAAAGTGTAAACTAAAGTGTACACCTTAGTGTACATGTGGCAAGGTTCTTACTGATTGAACTTGGCTATTTGTACACTGATTTTTGACTCGTTGTTTGACACTATCGTTGTTGTCAAGTGTCAATTAGATGGGAGAACTGTTTTAAATTTAAACTGCCCAACGGGGTAATGTCACGTGGCAAAGTGTAAACTAAAGTGTACACCATAGTGTACATGAAGTAAGGTTCTTACCGACTGAACTTTGCTATTTGTACACTAGTTTTTGACACGTTATTTGACACTTGCATTGTTGTCGAGTGTCAATTGGGTGGGAAAGTAGTTTGAAATTTAAACAGTCCAATAGGGTATTGTCAAGTGGCAAGTATAAACTAAAGTTGCTGCAAGGTTCTTACCGATTGAACTTTACTATTTGTGCACTGATTTTTGACATGTTGTTCGACACTTGTATTGTTGTAAAGAGTCAATTAGATGGGAGAACTGTTTGAAATTTAAACTGTCCAATAGAGATATGTCACAAGGCAAAGTATAAACTAAAGTGTAAACCATTGTGTACAAGAAGCACGGTTCTTACCGATTGAACATTGCTATTTGTACACTGATTCCTGACACGTTGTTTGATACTTGCATTGTTGTCGAGTGTCAATTGGGTGGGAAAATAGTTTGAAATTTAAACTATCCTACAGGGTAATGTCAAGTGGAAAAGTGTAAAGTAAAGTGTACACCGTAGTGTAAATGTGAGAAAGTTCTTACTGATTGAACTTCGTTATTTGTACACCGATTTTTGACGCGTTGTATGACACTAGCATTGTTGTCAAGTGTCAATTGGATGGGAAAACTGTTGGAAATTTAAACAGTCCAACAAGGTAATGTCACGTTGTAAAGTGTAAACTAAAGTTTACACCATAGTGTACTCTAACATTTAAGTTTAATTTTCGAAAAAGAAATGTATATAAGCCCGTTTGATTCCCATTCATTGGCCACAAAAATAAAAAATATAATCGTTATTCATCATATCAAGACACCATATTTGACTTTCTATCTCTTATGTGGATCCCGTAACGACTATATTTTTCATTCTTGTAGAAAGGTTCTTACCGGTTGAACTTTGCTACTTGTGCACCGATTTTGGACACGCTGTTTGACACTTAAGTTGTTGTCAAGTTTCAATTGGATGTGAAAACTGTTTTAAACTTAAACTGTCCAATGGAGTAATGTCAAATGGTAAAGTGTAAACTAAAGTGTACACCATAGTGTGCATGTAGTATGGTTCTTACCGATTGAACTTTGCTATTTGTATACTGATTTTTGACACGTTGCTTGACACTTGTGTTGTTGTCAAGTGTCAATAGGATGGGAAAACTTTTGAAATTTAAATGGACCAACAGGGTAATGTCACGTGGTAAATTGTAAACTAAATTATATACCATAGTGTACATGTAGTATGGTCCTTTCCAATTGAACTTTGCTGCTTGTACACTGATTTTTGACACGTTGTTTGGCACTTGCATTGTTGTCAAGTGTCAATTGGATGGGAAAACTGTTTAAAATTTAAACAGTCCAACAAGGAGATGTCACGTGGCAAAGTGTAAACTAAATTGTACACCATAGTGTAAATGTTGCATGGTTCTTACTGATTGAACTTCGTTATTTTTACACTGATTTTTTACATGTTGTTTGACACTAGCGTTGTTGTCAAGTGTCAATTGGATGGAAAAACTATTGGAAATTTAAATTGTCCAATAGGGTAATGTCACGTGGCAAAGTGTAAACTAAAGTATACTCCATAGTGTACATGTAGAAAGGTTCTTACCGGTTGAAGTTTGCTATTTGTGCACTGATTTTGGACACATTGTTTGACACTTAAATTGTTGTAAAGTGTTAATTGGATGTGAAAACTATTTGAGACTTAAACTATCCAACTAGGTAATGTCACATGGTAAAGTGTATACTAAAGTGTATACAATAGTGTACATATAGCCAGGTTCTTACCGATTGAATTTGCTATTTGTACACTGATTTTTGACACGTTGTTTGACACTTGCATTGTTGTTAAGTGTCAATTGGATGGGAAAACTGTTTGAAATTTCAAGTGTCCAACATGGTAATGTCACATGGAAAAGTGTAAACAAAAGTGTACACCATTTATTACATGACGCAAGGTTCTTATCGATTGAAATTTCGTATTTGTACACTGATTTTTGACGCGTTATTTGACATTTGCATTGTTGTCGAGTGTCAATTGGGTGGAAAAATTGTTTGAAATTTAAACACCCCAACAGGGATATGTCACGTGGCAAAGTGTAAACTAAAGTGTACACCATAGTGTACACGTGGCAAGGTTCTTACTAATTGAACTTTGCTATTTGTACACTAATTTTTGACGCGTTGTTCTACACTAGCGTTGTTGTCAAGTGTCAATTGGATGGGAAAACCGTTTGAAATTTAAACTACCCAAAAGGGTAATGTCGTGTGGCAAAGTGTAAACTAAAGTTTACCCCATAGTGTACATGAAGCAAGGTTCTTACCGATTGAACTTTACTATTTGTACACTAGTTTTTAACACGTTGTTTGACACTTGCATTATTTTTGAGTCTCAATTGGATGGGAAAACAGTTCGAAATTTAAATTGTTTAACAGGGTAATATCAAGTGGCAAGTGTAAACTAAAGTGTACACCACAGTGTACATGCTGCAAGGTTCTTACCGATTAAACTTTGCTATTTGTGCACTGATTTTTGACACGTTGTTTGACACTTGCATTATTGTCAAGTGTCAATTAGATGGGAAAACTGTTTGAAATTTAAATTATCCAACAGAGATATGTCACGTGGCAAAGTGTAAACTAAAGCATACACCATAGTGTACAGAAAGAACGGTTCTTACGGATTGAAAATTGCTATTTGTACACTGATTCTTAACACGTTGTTTGATACTTGCATTGTTGTCGAATGTCAATTAGGTGGAAAAATAGTTTGAAATTTAAACTGTCCAACAAGGTAATGTCAAGTGGCAAAGTGTAAACTAAAGTATACACCATATTGTAAATACGAAAAGGTTCTTACTGATTGAACTTCGTTATTTGTACACTGATTTTGGATGCGTTGTTAGAGACTAGTGTTGCTGTCAAGTGTCAATTGGATGGGAAAACTGCTAGAAATTTAGACAGTCCAATAGGGTAATGTCATGTGGCAAAGTGAAAACTAAAGTGTACACCATTATGTACATGTAGAAAGGTTCTTACCAGTTGAACTTTGCTATCTGTGCCCTGATTTTGGACACGTTGTTTGACACTTAAATTGTTGTCAAGTGTCAATTGGATTTGAAAACTGTTTGAAACTTCAACTGTCTAACAGGGTAATGTCACATGGCAAAGTGTAAACTAAAATGTACACAATAGTGTACATGTAGCGAGGTTCTTACCGATTGAACTTTGCTATTTGTACACTAATTTTTGACATGTTGTTTGACACTTGCATTGTTGTCGAGTGTCAATTGGGTGGGAAAACTGGTTGAAATTTAAACTGTTCAACAGGGTAATGTCACGTGGCAAGTGTAAACCAAAGTGTACATCATAGTGTACATGTTGCAAGGTTCTTACAGATATAACTTTACTATTTGTGCACTGATTTTTTACACGTTGTTTAACACTTGCATTGTTGTCAAGTGTGAATTAGATGGGAAAACTGTTTGAAATTTAAATTGTCCAACAGAGATATGTCACGTGGCAAAGTGTAAACTAAAGTGCACACCATAGTGTACAAGAAGCACGGTTCTTATCGATTGAACATTGCTATTTGTACACTGATTTTTGCTACTTTTTTGATACTTACATTGTTGTCGAGTGTCAATTGGGTAGAAAAATAGCTTGAAATTTAAACTGTCCAACAGGATAATGATAAGTGGCAAAGTGTAAACTAAAGTGTACACCATAGTGTAAATGTGACAAGGTTCTTACTAATTGAACTTCGTTATTTGTACACTGATTTTTGACGCATTGTTGGACACTATCGTTGCTGTGAAGTGTCAATTGGATGGGAAAACTATTGGAAATTTAAACTGTCTAACAGGGTAATGTCACGTGGCAATGTGCACACCAAAGTGCACACCATAGTGTACATGTAGAAGGGTTCTTACCGGTTGAACTTAGCTATTTGTGCACTGATTTTGGACATGTTGTTTGACACTCAAATTGTTGTCAAGTGTCAATTGGATGTGAAAGCTGTTTGAAACTTAAACTGTCCAACAGGGTAATGCCACATGGCAAAGTGTAAAATAAAGTGTACACAATAGTGTACATATAGCAAGATTTTTACTGATTGAAATTCACAATTTGTAAACCGATTTTTTGCACGTTGCTTGACACTTGTGTTATTGTTAAGTGTCAATTGGATGGGAAAACTATTTGAAATTTAAATGGCTCAACAGGGTAATGTCACGTGGGTAAGTTTAAACTAAAGTGTATACCATAGTGTACATGTAGCACGGACCTTACCGATTGAACTTCGCTATTTGTACACTAACTTTTCACACGTTGTTTGACACTTGCATTATTGTCAAGCGTAAATTGGATAGGAAAATTATTTGAAATTTAAACTATCCAACAGGGTAATGTCACATGGTAAAGTGTAAACTATAGTGTGTACACCATAGTGTACATTTAGCAAGGTTCTTACTGATTTAACTTTGCTATTTGTACATTGATTTTTGACACGTTGTTTGACACTTACATTGTTGTCAAGTGTCAATTGGGTGGGAAAATAGTTTGAAATTCGAACTACCTAATGGGGTAATGTCACGTGGCATAATGTAAACTAAAGTGTACACCGTAGTGTACATGAAGCAAGGTTCTTACCGATTGAACTTCGCTATTTGTACAATACTTTTCGACACATTTTTTGACACTTGTATTGTTGTCAAGGGTCAATTGGATGGGAAAACTGTTTGAAATTTAAACTGTCCGACAGGGTAATGTCAAGTGGCAAGTGTAAACTAAAGTGTATAGCATAGTGTAAAGGTCGCAAGGTTCTTACCGATTGAACTTTGCTATTTATGCATTGATTTTTGACACGTTGTTTAACACTTGTAATGTTGTCAAGTGTCAATTGGATGAAAAAAATGTTTGAAATTTAAACTGTCCAACAGGGTAATGTCACATGCCAAAGTGTAAACTAAAGTGTACACCATAGTGTACATGTCGCAAGGTTCTTTCCGATTGAACTTTGCTATTTGTACACTACTTTTTGACACATTTTTTGTTACTTGAATTGTTGTCAAGTGTCAATTGGATGGAAAAACTGTTTGAAATTTATATTGTCCAACAGGGTAATGTCACGTGGCAAAGTGTAAACTAAAGTGTACACCATAGTGTACAAGTCACAAGATTCTTATCGATTGAACTTTGCTATTCGTATACTGATTTTTGACTCGTTATTTGACACTTGCATTATTGTCAAGTGTCAATTGGATGGGAAAATAGTTTGAACTTTAAACTATCCAACAGTGTAATGTCAAATGGCAAGTGTAACCTAAAGTGTACACCATATTGTGCATGGTGTAAGGTTCTTACCGACTGAACTTTGCTATTTGTGCACTAATTTTTGGCAAGTCGTTTAGGGATATGTCATGTGGTAAAGTATAAACTAAAGTGTAATCCATAGTGTACATGAAGTAAGGTTACTACCGATCGAACTTTGCTATTTGTACACTAATTTTTGGCACGTTGTTTGGCAATTGCATTGTTGTCGAGGGTCAATTGGATGGGAAAGCTGTTTGAAATTTAAACTGTCCAATAGGGTAATGTCAAGTGGTTAAGTGTAAGCTAAAGTGTACACCATAGTGTACATGTCACAAGGTTCCTACCGATTGAACTTTGCTATCTGTCCATTGATTTTCGACATGTTGTTTGACACTAGCATTGTTTTCAAGTGTCAATTGGATGAGAGAACTGTTTGAAATTTAAACTGTACAGCAGGAATATGTCACGTGGCAAAGTCTAAATTAAAGTGTACACAATAGCGTGCATGTGGCAAGGCACTTACCAATTGAACTTTGCTATTTGTACACTGATTTTTGACACGTTGTTTGACACTTGCATTGTTGTCAAGTGTCAATTGGGTGTGAAAACAGTTTAAAATTTAAATTGTCGAACAGGGTAATGTCAAGTGGCAAAGTGTAAACTAATGTAGACACCATAGTGTACATGAAGCAAGGTTCTTACCGATTGAACGTTCCTATTTGTACATTGATTTTTGACACATTGTTTGATACTTGCATTGTTGTCGAGTGTCAACTAGGTGGGAAAATAGTTTGAAATTTAAACTGTCCAACAGGTTAACGTCAAGTGACAAGTGTAAACTAAAGTGTACACCATAGTATACATGTCGCAAGGTTCTTACCGATTGAACCTTGCTATCTGTGCACTAATTTTTAACACGTTGTTTGACACTTGCATTGTTGTCAAGTGTCAATTGGGTGTGAAAATAGTTTGAAATTAAAATTGGGTAATGTCACGTGGCAAAGTGTCCATAGTGTACAAGAAGCAAGGTTCTTACCACCTGAACATTGCTATTTACACACTGATTTTTGACGCGTTGTTTGAGACTTGTATTATTGTCAAGTGTCAATTGGGTGGGAAAACTATTTGACAATTACACTATCCAACAGGGTAATGTCACGTGGCAAAGTGTAAACTAAAGTGCACACCATAGTTTACATGTAGAAAGGTTATTATCGGTTGAACTTTATCATTTGTGCACTGATTTTTGGCATGTTGTTTTATACTTGCATTGTTGTCAAGTGTCAATTGGATGGGAAAACTGTTTGAAATTTAAATTGTCCAACAGGGCAACGTCACGTGGCAAAGTGCAAACTAAAGTGTACATGTCTCAAGGTTCTTACCGATTGAACTTTGCTATCTGTACACTAATTTTTAACCCGTTGTTTGACACTAGCGTTGTTGTCAAGTGTCAATTGGATGGGAAGACTATTTGAAATTTATACTGCCCGACAGGGTAATGTCACGTGCCAAAGTTTAAAGTAAAGTGTACATCATATTGTACATAAAGCAAGGTTCTTACCGATTGAACTTTGCTATTTGTACACTGATTTTTGACACGTTGTTTAACACTTGATTGTTGTCGAGTGTCAATTGGGTGTGAAAACGTTTTGAAATTTAAACTGTCTAATAGGGTAATGTCAAGTGGCTAAGTGTAAACTAAAATGTACACCATAGTGTACACTTTGTAAGGTTCTTACCGATTGACCTTTGCTGTTTGTACGCTGATTTTTGACATGTTGTTTGACACTTGCATTGTTGTCAAGTGTTAATTGGATGGAAAAACTATTTGAAATTTAAACTGCCCTATAGGGTAACGTCACGTGGCAAAGTGCAAATTAAAGTGTACATCATAGTGTACATGTCTCAAGTTTCATACCGATTGAACTTTGGTATTTATACACTTATTTTTGACACGTTATTTGATACTTGCATTGTTGTCAAGTGTCAATTGGATGGGAAAACTATTTGAAAATTAAACTGCCCAATAGGGTAACGTCACGTGGCAAAGTGCAAACTAAAGTGTACACCATAGTGTACATGTCTCTAGGTTCTTACCAATTGAACTTTTCTATTTGTACACTGATTTTTGAAACATTGTTTGACACTTACATTTTTGTCAAGTGTCAATTGGGTGGGAAAACTGTTTGTAATTTAAAATGTCCAACAGGGTAATGTCACATGGCAATATGTAAACAAAAGTGTATACCATTGTGTACATGAAGCAACGTTCTTACCGATTGAACTTTGCTATTTGTATATCGATTTTTGACCCATTGTTTGACACTTACATTGTTTTCAAGTGTCAATTGGATGGAAAAAATGTTTGAAATTTAAAATGTTTGACAAGGATATGTCACGTGGCAAAGTGTAAACTAAAGTGTACACCATAATGCATATGTCGCAAGGTTTTTATCGATTGAACTTCGCTATTTGTTCACTGATTTCTGACACGATGGCTGACATATGCATTGTTGTCCAGTGTCAATTGAATTGGAAAACTGTTTGAAATTTAAACTGTCCAACAGGGTAATGTCACGTGGCAAAGTGTAAACTAAAGTGTACACCATAGTGTAGATGTGGCAACATTTTTACTGATTGAACTTTGATATTTATATACTAATTTGACACGTTGTTTGACATTTACATTGTTTTCAAGGGTCAATTGGATGGGAAAACTGTTTGAAATTTAAACTGTTCAACAGGATAATGTCAAGTGGCAAAGTGTAAACTGAAGTGTACACCATAGTGCACATGTCGCAAGGTTCTTACCTATTGACCTTTGCCATTTGTACACTGATTTTTGACACGTGGTTTGACACTTACATTGTTGTCAAGTGTCAATTTGATGGGAAAACTGTTTAAAATTTAAAGAGTCCAACACTGATATGTCACGTGGCAAAGTGTAAACTAAAGTGTACGACATAGTGTACTTGTTGCAAGGTTCTTACCGGTTGACCTTTGCAGTTTGTACACTAATTTTTGATGCATTGTTTGACACTAGCGTTGTTGTCAAGTGTCAATCGGATGGAAAAATTGTTTGAAATTTAAACTGCCCAATGGGGCAATGTCACGTGGCAAATTGTACACTAAAGTGTACACCATAGTGTACATGAAGCAAGGTTCTTACCGATTGAACTTTCCTATTTGTACACTGATTTTTGACAACTTATTTGACACTTGCATTGTTGTCGTGTGTCAATTGGGTAGGAAAACAGTTTGAAATTTAAACTGTCCAACACGGTAATGTCAAGTGGCAAGTGTAAACTAAAGTGTACTCCATAGTGTAAATGTCGCAAGGTTCTTACCGATTGAAATTTGCTATTTGTACACTAATTTTTGACATGTTGTTTGACACTTGCATTATTGTCGAGTATCAATTGGGTGGGAAAATAGTTTGAAATTTAAACTGCCCAACGGGATAATGTCACGTGACAAAGTGTAAATTAAAATGTACACCATGGTGTACAAGAAGCAAGGTTCTTACCAATTGAACATTACTATTTGTACACTAATTTTTGACACGTTGTTTGGCACTTGCATTGTTGTCAAGTGTCAATTGGGAGGAAAAACTATTTGAAAATTAAACTTTTCAACAGGGTAATGTCTACTGGCAAAGTGTAAATTAAATTCTACACCATAATGTTTAAGTAGCAAGGTTCTTACCGATTGAACTTTGATATTTATACACTGATTTTTGACATGTTTGATACTTGCATTGTTGTCAAGTGTCAATTGGATGGGAAAACTATTTGAAATTTAAACTGTCCTGTAGGGTAACGTCACGTGGCAAAGTGCAAACTAAGGTGTACACCATAGTGTACATGTCTCAAGGTTCATACCGATTGAACTTTGATATTTTTACACTTATTTTTGACACGTTATTTGATACTTGCATTGTTGTCAAGTGTCAATTGGATAGAAAAACTATTTGAAATTTAAACTGCCCCACAGGTAACGCCACGTGGCAAAGTGCAAACATCTCTAGGTTCTTCCCAATTGAACTTTGCTATTTGTACACTGATTTTTGAAACGTTGTTTGACACTTACATTTTTGTCAAGTGTCAATTAGTTGAAAAAACTATTTGTAATTTAAAGTGTCCAACAGGGTAATGTCACGTGGCAATGTGTAAACAAAATTGTATACCATTGTGTACATGAAGCAAGGTTCTTACCGATTGAACTTTGCTATTTGTACATCGATTTTTGACTCATTGTTTGACACTTGCATTGTTGTCAAGTGTCAACTAGATGGAAAAAATGTTTGAAATTTAAAATGTTCGACAAGGATATGTCACGTGGCAAAGTGTAAACTAAAGTATACACCATAGTGCACATGTCGTAAGGTTCTTACCGATTGAACTTCACTATTTGTTCACTGATTTTTGACACGATGGCTGACATATGCATTGTTATCCAGTGTCAATTGAATGGGAAAACTGTTTGAAATTTAAACTGTCCAATAGGGTAATGCCATATGGCAAAGTGTTAACTAAAGTGCACACCATAGTATACATGTGGCAAGATTTTTACTGATTGAACTTTGCTATTTATACACTAATTTTTGATGCGTTGTTTAACACTTGCATTGTTTTCAATGGTCAATTGGATGAGAAAACTGTTTGAAATTTAAACAGTTTAACAGGATAATTTCAAGTGGCAAAGTGTAAACTAAAGTGTACAGCATAGTGTACATGTCGCAAGGTTCTTACCGATTGACCTTTGCCATTTGTACACTGATTTTTGACACGTGGTTTGACACTTACATTGTTGTCAAGTGTCAATTTGATGGGAAAACTGTTTAAAATTTAAACAGTCCAACACTGATATGTCGCGTGGCAAAGTGTAAACTAAAGTGTACGGCATAGTGTACTTGTGGCAAGGTTCTTAACGATTGACCTTTGCTGTTTGTACACTGATTTTTGACGCGTTGTTTGACACTAGCATTGTTGTCAAGTGTTAATTGGATGGGAAAACTATTTGAAATCTAAATTGCCCAACAGGGCAATGTCACGTGGCAAAGTGTAAACTAAAGTGTAAACCATAGTGCACATGTCGCAAGGTTCTTACCGACTGAACTTCGCTATTTGTTCACTGATTTTTGACACGTTGGCTGACATATGCATTGTTGTCCAGTCTCAATTGAATGGGAAAACTGTTTGAAATTTAAACTGTCTAACAGGGTAATGTTACATGGTAAAGTGTAAACTAAAGTGTACACCATAGTGTACATGTGGCAAGATTTTTACTGATTGAAATTTGTTATTTATACACTAATTTTTGATGCATTGTTTGACAAATGCGTTGTTTTCAAGGGTCAATTGGATGGAAAAACTATTTGAAATTTAAACTGTTCAACAGGAGAATGTCAAGTGGCAAATTGTAAACTAAAGTGTACACCATAGTGTACATGTCGCAAGGTTCTTACCGATTGACCTTTGCCATTTGTACACTGATTTTTGACTCGTGGTTTGACACTTACATTGTCGTCAAGTGTCAATTTGATGGGAAAACTGTTTAAAATTTAAATAGTCCAATACTGATATGTCACGTGACAAAGTGTAAACTAAAGTGTACGGCATAGTGCATTGTTGAACATGTGACAAGAGTTATGCGTTGTTTGACACTTGCATTGTTGTCGAGTGTCAATTCGGCAGGAAAATAGTTTGAATTTTAAACTGCCCAACAGGGTAATGTCTAGTGGGAAGTGTAAAATAAAGTGTACACCATAGTGTAAATGTCGCAAGGTTCTTACCGATTGAACTTTGCTATTTGTACAATAATTTTTGACACGTTGTTTGACACTTGCATTGTTGTCGAGTGTCAATTGGGTGGGAAAATAGTTTAAAATTTAAACTGTCCAACAGGATAATGTCACGTGACAAAGTGTAAACTAAAGTATACACCATAGTGTACAAGAAGCAAGGTTCTTACTAATTGAACATTGCTACTTGTACACTGATTTTTGACACGTTGTTTGGCACTTGCATTGTTGTCAAATGTCAATTGGGTAGGAAAACTATTTGAAAATTAAACTTTCCAATAGGGCAATGTCTAGTGGCAAAGTGTAAACTAAAGTGTACACCATAGTGTACATAAATCAATGTTCTTATCGATTGAACTTTGCAATTTGTACACTGATTTTTGACAAGTTGTTTGACACTTGCATCGTTGTTGAGTGTCAATTGCGTAGGAAAATAGTTTGAAATTTAAACTGTCCAACGGGGTGATGTCTAGTGGCAAGTGTAAACTAAAGTGTACACCATAGTGTAAATGTCGCAAGATTCTTACCGATTGAACTTTTCTATTTGTACACTAATTTTTGACACGTTGTTTGACACTTGCATTGTTGTCGAGTGTCAATTAGGTGGGAAAATAGTTTAAAATTTAAACTGTCTAACAGGATAATGCCACGTGACCAAGTGTAAACTAAGGTGTACACCATAGTGTACAGGAAGTAAGGTTCTTGCCGATTGAACTTTGCTATTTGTACACTGATTTTTGGCACGTTGTTTGACATATGCATTGTTGTCCAGTGCCAATTGAATTGGAAAGCTGTTTGAAATTTAAACTGTCCAACAGGGTAATGTCACGTGGCAAAGTGTAAACTAAAGTGTACACCATAGTGTACATGTCACAAGGTTTTTACTGATTGACCTTTTCCATTCGTACGTACACTGATTTTTGACACGTGGTTTGACACTTACATTGTTGTCAAGTGTCAACTTGATGAGAAAACTATTTAAAATTTAAACAATCCAACACTGATATGTCACGTGGCAAAGTGTAAACTGAAGTGTATGGCATAGTGTACTTGTGGCAAGGTTCTTACCGATTGACCTTTGCTGTTTGTACACTGATTTTTGACGCGTTGTTTGACCCTAGCGTTGTTGTCAAGTGTCAATTGGATGGGAAAGCTGTTTGAAATTTGAACTGCCCAACAGGACAATGTCACGTGGCAAAGTGTAAACTAATACGTACACCATAGTGTACATGAAGCAAGGTTCTGACCGATTGAACTTTGCTATTTGTACACTGATTTTTAACACGTTGTTTGACACTTGCATTGTTGTCGAGTGTCAATTAGGTAGGAAAACAGCTTGAAATTTAAACTTTAATGCCGCGAACCCTAGTGGACCGGAACGCTACTTACTTTACTTAGCGTATCCGGTGGTTTAGTAACAAGTCTATACGTTTTAGCGGAAGCTTACATCTTCTGATAATAATTTAAATAACAATACTTCAAATACTTTAAAGAAAAACACTGAATTATTTTTCAAACAACAAAATGTAATTTATTTGAAGAAAGCATAACTTATTCTCACATTCTGCGTTATTCAAAACTTTAAAGAAATAACATTGGAAAATATTTCATAAAAATAAATCCAAATCACTTATTCACTGGATTTCCATGGGCTCGTTGCATCACTCTCCATCTTCTCCTCCATCCATGCCCGAGCTAGAATTCTTTCAATCTGTACCATCCATGCCCGAGCTAGAATTCTTTCAATCTGTAGAGATGGGATTAAACCTGTGAGTTGAAAATCTCAGTAGGTGTCATAGGTGCATTTGTGATCAAGCTATACATTTCAAAACAATAACTTTATAACTTTTCATAAATTCCGTTCCCGGAGGCACCATTTGACATGAAGGGTTATGCCGTGCCCGAGGGCACCATTTGACATACGAATATTTCTTCAACATAGAGGGGTATGCCGTACCGGAGTACCATTTGACATACAACCATTAACATAGAGGGATATGCCTTACCGGAGTACCATTTGACATACAAACATTAACATGAATCGAAACTTATAACTTAACACGATTAAACACATTGCACCTATATCTACCTTGATTGATGCTTTTGAAACTTTGAAAACTTGGATTGAAAACTTCGATGAAACTTGGACATTTAAAGAAATGCACTCTTTGGATGTTTGAAAACCGTTGAGAATTGATGCTTGAAGACACTTCTTAAATTTCTAGGAAAAATAGTTTTCCTCCCTCTCTTTTTCTCTCTTGGAAACTCTTTCTTTAGTATGTAAAAGCTCTTGATTTTCGTGTGAAAAAAAATGAGTGAAATGAGGTCTCTATTTATATGTAAATATTCCATAACTTAAAGCAAATGAAGGGTCAAATTTCATTTAAGAGAAAAAACATGGGTGCCATTAAAGTTTGAGGTTAAATGCTTCAATTTAGTGGGGTTTTTATTGCCAAAAAAGTGGGTGGCCCTTTGATAAAATAATTGATAAAAATAAATATTTAAATTCTAGAGAAAAATGAGAATTTTTCATTTCAGGCAGTTTCGGTCGACCGGCTGTAGTCCGGTTGACACTGCACAGCCTTCAGTGTTTCTATTATAACTTCTTCTCTCGATATCCGATTGAGGAAATTCAAAGTGCGTTGGAACGCTAACTCAAAGAGCTACAACTTTTATTTAATATCATTTTTCAAATCGAATGTTTCCTATGTCAAAAATGGGTCTCAAATGAGACTAAAAATCTGAAGTATACTTTAGTCATCCAATATTCATGTCTTAGTGTCACTAAGGTGTCAAGAATTATTTGGAGTTCTACATAAACTATCCAACAGGGTAATGTCTACTGGCAAATGTAAACTAAAGCGTACACCATTGTGTAAATGTCGCAAGGTTCTTACCGATTGAACTTTGCTATTTGTACACTAATTTTTGACACGTTGCTTGACACTTGCATTGTTGTCGAGTGCCAATTGGGTAGGAAAACAGTTTAAAATTTAAACTGTCCAACGGGATAATGTCATGTGGCAAAGTGTAAACTAAAGTGGACACCGTAGCGTACAAGAAGCAAGGTTCTTGCCGATTGAACATTACTATTTGTGCACTGATTTTTGACACATTGTTTGACACTTGCATTGTTGTCAAGTGTCAATTGGGTGGAAAAACTATTTGAAAATTAAACTGTCCAACAGGGTAATGTTTAGTGACGAAGTGTAAATTAAAGTGTACACCATAATGTACAAGTAGCATGGTTCTTACCGATTGAACTTTAATATTTTTACATTGATTTTTGACACGTTGTTTGATACTTGCATTGTTGTCAACTATCATTTGGATGGGAAAACTGTTTGAAATTCAAACTTCCCAATAGGTTAACATCACGTGGCAAAGTGTAAACTAATGTGTACACTATAGAGTAGATGTCTCAAGGTTCTTACCGATTGAACTTTGATATTTTTACACTGATTTTTGACATGTTGTTTGATACTTGCATTGTTGTCAATTGGATGGGAAAATTGTTTGAAATTTAAACTGCCCAATAGGGTAATGTCACGTGACAAAGTGTAAACTAAAGTGTACACCATAGTGTACATATCTCTAGGTTCTTACATATTGAACTTTGCTATTTGTACACTGATTTTTGAAATGTTGCTTGACACTTGCATTGTTGTCAAGTGTCAATTGGGTGGAAAAACTGTTTGATATTTAAAATGTCCAACAGGGTAATTTCATGTGGAAAAGTGTAAACAAAAGTGTATACCATTGTGTACATGAAGCAAGGTTCTTACCGATTCAACTTTGCTATTTGTACACCGATTTTTAACTCGTTGTTTGACACTTGTATTGTTGTCAAGTGTCAATTGGATGGAAAAAAATGTTTGAAATTTAAAATGTCCAACAGCGATATGTCACATGGCAAAGTGTAAACTAAAGTGTACACCATGGTGTACATGTCGCAACGTTCTTACCGATTGAATTTCGCTATTTGTTCACTGATATTTGACACGTTGGTTGACATATGCATTGTTGTCGAGTGTCAATTGAATGGGAAAACTGTTTGAAATTTAAACTGTCCAGCAGGATATTGTCATGTAGCAAAGTGTAAACTAAAGTGTATATGAAGCAAGGTTTTTACTGATTGAACTTTGCTCTTTATACATTGATTTTTGACGAGTAATTTGACACTTGCGTTGTTTCTGAGTGTCAATTGGATGGAAAAACTGTTTGAAATTTAAACTGTTCAATAGAATAATGTCAAGTGGCAAAGTGTAAACTAAATTGTACACCATAGTGTACATGTTGAACCCCAAATAATTCTAGACACCTTAGTGGCACTAAGACATGAATATTGGATGACTAAAGTATACTTTAGATTTTTAGGCTCATTTGAGACCCATTTTTGACATGGGAAACATTCGATTTGGAAAATTATGTCTAAATAACAGTTGTAGCCCTTTGAGTTATCTTTCCAATTCACTTTGAATTACCTCAATCAGATATCGGGAGAAGAAGTTATGATAGAAACACTGAAAGCTGTGCAGTGTCAACCGGACTACAACCGGTCGATTGAAACTATCTGAAATGAAAATTCTCATTTTTCTCTAGAATTTAAATATTTATTTTCATCAATTATTTTCTCAAAGGGCCACCCACGTTTTTGGCAATAAAAGCCCCACTAAATTGAAGCATTTAACCTCAAACTTAAATGCACCCATGTTTTCTCTCTTAAATGAGTTTTGACCCTTCATTTGCTTTAAGTTATGGAATATTTACCTATAAATAGAGATCTCATTTCACTCATTTTTTCTCACACCAAAAGCAAGAGCGTTTACATACTAAAGAAAGAGTTTCCAAGAGAGAAAAAGAGAGGGAGGAAAACTATTTTTCCTAGAAGTTTAAGAAGTGTGCTCAAGCATCAATTCTCAACGGTTAAATGTATAGCTTGATCACGAATGCACCTATGACACCTATTGAGTTTTTCAACTCACGGGTTTAATCCCATCTCTACAGATTGAAGGAATTCTACCTTAGGTATGGATGGAGGAGAAGATGGAGAGTGATGCAACGAGCCTATGGAAATCCGGTAAATAAGTGATTTGGATTTATTTTTATGAAATGTTTTCCAATGTTATTTCTTTAAAGTTTTGAATAACGCAGAATGCGAGAACAAGTTATGTTTTCTTCAAATAAATTACATTTTGTTATTTTGAAAAACGATTCAGTGTCTTTCTTTAAGTATTTGAAGTATTGTTGTTTAAATTATTACCTGAAGATGTAAGCTTCCGCTAAAACGTATACACTTGTTACTAAACCACCAGTTAAGATAAGTAAAGTAAGTAGCATTCGGGTCTACTAGGGGTCGGGGCGTTACAGTACATGTCGCAAGGTTCTTAACGATTGACCTTTGCCACTTGTACACTGATTTTTAACACGTGGTTTGACACTTGCATTGTTGTCAAGTGTCAATTAGAAATGTAAACGGCCCAACAGGGTAATGCCACGTAGCAAAGTGTAAGCTAAAGTGTACACCATAGTGTACATGTAGCACTGTCCTTACTGATTGAGCTTTGCTATTTTTACATCGATTTTTAACACGTTGTTTGACACTTGCATTATTGTCAAGTGTCAATCGCATGGGAAAATTGTTTGAAATTTAAACAGTCTAATAGGGTTATGTCACGTGGCAAAGTGTAAACTAGAGTGTACACCATAGTGTAAATGTGGCAAGGTTCTTTCTGATTGAACTTCGTTATTTGTACACTGATTTTTGACACGTTGTTTGACACTAGCATTGTTGTCATGTGTCAATTGGATGGGAAAATTGTTGGAAATTAAACTGTCCAACCAGGTAATGTCACGTGGCAAAGTGAAAACTAAAGTGTACACCATAGTGTACATGTAGAAAGGTTCTTACTGGTTGAACTTTGCTATTTGTGCACTGATTTTTGATGGGAAAATTGTTTAAGATTTAAACAGTCCAACAGGGATATGTCACGTGGCAAAGTGTAAACTAAAGTGTACACTATAGTGTACTTGTGGCAAAGTTCTTACCGACTGACCTTTGCTATCTGTACACTGATTTTTGACGCGTTGTTTGACACTAGCGTTGTTGTCAAGTGTCAATTAGATGGAAAAACTCTTTGAAATTTAAACTGCCCAACGGGGTAATGTCACGTTTAGTTTACACCATAGTGTACATGAAGCAAGGTTCTTACCGATTGAACTTTGCTATTTGTAAACTGATTTTTGACACGTTGTTTGACACTTGCATTGTTGTCGAGTGTAAATTGGGTGGGAAAATAGTTTGAAATTTAAACTATGTAACAGGGTAATGTCAAGTGGCAATTGTAAACTAAAGTATACACCATAGTGTGCATGTCGCAAGGTTCTTGCCGGTTGAACTTTGCTATTTGTGCATTGATTTTTGACACGTTGTTTGACACTTGAATTGTTGTAAAGTCTCAATTGGATGGCGAAACAGTTTGAAATTTAAACTGTCCAATAGGGATATGTCATGTGGCAAAGTTTAATCTAAACTGAACACCATAGTGTACAAGAAGCAAGGTTCTTACCGATTGAACATTGCTATTTGTACACTAATTTTTGACTCGTTTTTTGACACTAGCATTGTTATCCAGTGTCAATTGGATGGGAAAACTGTTGGAAATTTAAACTCTCCAACAGGGTAATGTCACGTGGTAAAGTATAAACTAAAGTGTACCCCATATTGTACATATAGAAAGGTTCTTACCAGTTGAATTTTGCTATTTGTGTAATGATTTTGGACACGTTGTTCAACACTAAAATTGTTGTCAAGTATCAATTGGATGTGAAATTTTTTGAAACTTAAATTGTCCAACAAGGTAATGTCACATGGCAAAATGTGAACTAAAGTATATACAATAGCGTACATGCAACAAGGTTCTTACCGATTGAACTTTGCTATTTGTACAATGATTTTTTACTCATTGTTTGACATTTGTGTTATTGTCAAGTCTCTTTTGGATGGGAAAACTGTTTGAAATTTAAACGGCCCAATAGGGTAATGTCATGTGGCAAAGTGTATGCTAAAGTATACACCATAGTGTACATATAGCACGGTCTCTACCGATTGAACTTTGCTATTTGAACATCGATTTTTGACACATTGTTTGACACTTGCATTGTTGTCAAGTGTCAATTGGATGGGAAAACTATTTGAAATTTAAACAGTCCAACAGGGAAATGTCACGTGGCAAAGTGTAAACTAAAGTGTACACCATAGTGTAAATGTGGCAAGGTTCTTACTAATTGAACTTCATTATTTGTACACTAATTTTTGACGCGTTGTTTGACACTAGCATTATCATCATGTGTCAATTGGATGGGAAAACTGTTGAAAATTTAAACTGTCCAGCAGGGTAATGTGACGTGGTAAATTGTAAACTAAAGTGTACACCATAGTGTACATGTAGAAAGGTTCTTACCAGTTGAACTTCGTTATTTGTGCACTAATTTTGGACACATTTTTTGACACTTAAATTGTTGTCAAGTGTCAATTGGATGTGAAAACTGTTTGAAACTTAAATTGTCCAACAGGGTAATGTCACATGGCGAAGTATAAACTAAAATGTACACAATAGTGTACATGTAGCAAGGTTTTTACTGATTGAATTTTGCTATTTGTACACCAATTTTTTACACGTTGTTTAACCCTTGTGTTGTTGTCAAGTGTCAATTGGATTGGAAAACAGTTTGAAATTTAAATGGCCCAATAGGGTAATGTCACGTGGACAAGTGTAAACTAAAGTGTACACCATAGTGTACATGTAGCACGGTCCTTACCGATTGAACTTTACTATTTGTACACTAATTTTTAACACGTTGTTTGACACTTGCATTCTTGACAAGTGTCAATTGGGTAGGAAAACTATTTGAAACTTAAATTATCCAACAGGGTAATGTCATGTGGTGAAGTGTAAACTGAAGTCTGTACACCATAGTGTACATTGTGCAAAGTTTAAACTGTTTGAAATTTAAACTGTCCCACAGGGTAATGTTATATGGCAAAGTGTAAACCAAAGTATGCACCATAGTGCACATGTAGCATGGTTCTTATCGATTGAACTTTACTATTTGTACACTGATTTATAGCACGTTGTTTGACACTTGCATTGTTGTCAAGTTTCAATTGGATGGGAAACTATTTGAAATTTAAGCTAGTCAATAGCGTAATGTCACGTGGCCAAGTGTAAACTAAAGTGTACACCATTGTGTACATATAGCAAGGTCCTTACCGATTGAACTTTGCTATTTGTACACAGAGTTTCAACATGTTGTTTTACATTTGCATTGTTGTCAAATGTCAATTGGATGGGAAAACTATTTGAAATTTAAACTGTCCAATAGAGTAATGTCACGTGACCAAGTGTAAACTAAAGTGTGCACCATAGTGCACATGTAGCAAGGTTCTTACCGATTGAACTTTTCTATTTGTACACTGGGTTTTGACATGTTGTTTGACATTTGCGTTGTTGTCAAGTGTCAATTGGATGGAAAAACTGTTTGAAATTTAAACCGTCCAACAGGGTAATGTCACGTGGTAAAGTGTAAACTAAAGTGTACACCATAGTGTACATGTAGTAAGGTCCTTACCGATTCAAGTTTGCCATTTCTACACTGATTTTTGATACGTTGTTTGGCACTTGCATTGTTGTCGAGTGTCAATTGGATGGGAAAACTGTTAGAAATTTAAACTGTCCAACAGTGTAATGTAATGTGGTAAAATATAAACTAAAGTGTAAACCATAGCGTTCATGAAGCAAGGTTCTTATCGATTCAACTTTGCTATTCGTACACTTATTTTCGACACATTATTTGACTCTTGCAAAGTTGTCAAGTGCCAATTGGATGGAAAACTTGTTTGAAATTTAAACTGTCCAACAGGGTAATATCACGTGGCAAAGTGAAAACTAAAGTGTGCACCATAGTGCACATGTAGCAAGGTTCTTACTGATTGAACTTTGCTATTTGTAAACTGATTTTTGACACGTTGTTTGACACTTGTATTGGTGTCAAGTGTCTATTTGATTGGAAAATTGTTTGAAATTTAAACTGTCCAACAGGGAAATGTTAAGTGGCAAAGTGTAAACTAAAGTATGTAACATATTGCACATGTAGCAAGGTTCTTACCGATTGAACTTTACTATTTGTACACTGATTTATAACACGTTGTTTGACACATGCATTGTTGTCAAGTTTCAATTGTACGGGAAAACTGCGTGAAATTTAAGCTGCCCAATAGGATAATGTCACGTGGCTAAGTGTAAACTAAAGTGTACACCATAGTGTACATGTAGCAAGGTCCTTACCGATTGAACTTTACTATTTGTACACTGATTTTTGACACGTCCTTTGACACTTGCATTGTTGTTAAGTGTCAATTGGATTGGAAAACTGTTTGAAATTTAAACTGTCCAACAGGGTAATGTTATATGGCAAAGTGTAAACTAAATTATGCACCATAGTGCACATGTAGCAAGGTTCTTACGGATTGAACTTTACTATTTGTACACTGATTTATGACACGTTGTTTGACACTTGCATTGTTGTCAAGTTTCAATTGGATGGGAAAACTGTTTGAAATTTACGCTATCGAACATTGTAATGTCACGTGCCCAAGTGTAAACTAAAGTGTACACCATAGTGTACATGTAGCGAGGTCCTTACCGATTGAACTTTGCAATTTGTACACAGATTTTTGACACCTATTTTTACACTTGCATTGTTGTCAAGCGTCAATTGCATGCGAAATCTATTTGAAATTTAAACTGTCCAATAGAGTAATGTCACGTGACCAAGTGTAAACTAAAGTGTGCACCATAGTGCACATGTAGCAAGGTTCTTACCAATTGAACTTTTCTTTTTGTACATTGAGTTTTAACACGTTGTTTGACACTTGCATTGTTGTCAAGTGTCAATTGGATGGAAATACTGTTTGAAATTTAAAATGTCCAACAGGGTAATGTCACATGGCAAAGTATAAACTAAAGTGTACACCATAGTGTACATGTAGCAAGGTCCTTACCGATTGAACTTTGCTATTTGCACACAGAGTTTCAACATGTTGTTTTACATTTGCATTGTTGTCAAATGTCAATTGGATGGGAAAACTATTTGAAATTTAAACTGTCCAATAGAGTAATGTCACGTGACCAAGTGTAAACTAAAGTATACACCATAGTGTACATGTAGCAAGGTCCTTATCGATTGAAGTTTGCTATTTGCACATTGATTTTTGATACGTTGTTTGGCACTTGCATTGTTGTCAAGTGTCAATTGGATGGAAAAACTGTTTGAAATTTAAAATGTCCAACAGGGTAATGTCACATGGCAAAGTATAAACTAAAGTGTACACCATAGTGTACATGTAGCAAGGTCCTTATCGATTGAAGTTTGCTATTTGCACATTGATTTTTGATACGTTGTTTGGCACTTGCATTGTTGTCAAGTGTAAATTGGATGGGAAAAGTGTTTGAAATTTAAACCATCCAACAGGGCAATGTCACGTGGCAAAGTGCAAACTAAAGTGTACACCATAGTGTACATATGGCAAGGTCCTTACCGATTGAACTTTGCTATTTGTATATAGATTTTTGACGCGCTGTTTTACACTTGTATTGTTGGCAAGTGTCAATTGGATGGAAAAACTATTTGAAATTTAAACTGTCCAGCAGGGTAATGTCGCGTGACAAAGTGTAAACTTAAGTATGCACCATAGTACACATGTAGTAAGGTTCTTACCGATTGAACTTTGCTATTTATACACTGATTTTTGACATGTTGTTTAACACTTGCATTGTTGTTGTTGTTTTTTTTTTTTAAAGCAAATACCACTAGTGTGGTTTATTTTATATAATGAAAAGAGAGAACAAATAGAGGAGGGGGGCATGGTCCTGACCTCCAGCAAATGTAAATTGTAACAAATATCTGAAGATAAAATGCAATCACAATAAACAAGACACGAGCAAAAACTAATGAAAGGTACTCAAGGGTATTCCCGAGGGTAAATCTTCGGGTGGTAGTACATAGACATTGATCGGGTCATGCGTCTGGTTTGAAACATTTTCGGATCATAGTAGTCTGCGATGTCTGGCTCGCTCGTTGGAGAGGGGTCTCGCCTGCGTGTAGGAGCCTGCTTTAGTGATAAGTACTGTTCGGATGGTAGTGCACTGAATATCGGGCGAAAAGCGAGTGCTTCTGATCTCATTGTACTAGTCGTAGGTGCATCTAATCTCATGGTGTTCTGTGCTACGACATCTGAATCGTGCGAGATTGACCTGCTTGCTGTAGGGACATCGTCCTCTGCATTTTGCATGCAGTTTCGAAGGCCCATGCCATCCATGTCTCTCTGTATATGTTCTTTCACCTTATTGTGTATAGGAGCTGTGATAGAAGGACTAGGTGAAGGTGTATGCGTAGGAGTCTTACTCACAGAAGGTCCCTCTCCAAAGAGCTTAAAAACCAAGTCCTCAATAGCAAATCTCATGGTAGATCCAACTTTCATTCCATGGTCCTTCTTAAAGTGATCAATCAACATATGCTTGACACCATGTCACTCTGAGCTGATCTCAGCCAACAACCCCTGTGCAAGCGTGGTTTGAGGAACTGTCCCGGTACCTGATCCCTGCGCTGATTGAGTACCATCTGTGTGTGTCTTTAATGGTGGAGAACTCATATGTGTCGGCTTAGGGGGTACATCAGTAGTAGCTGTGGGAAAAGGGGCTATGGAAGTAATAATAGGAGAAGTGGGTACCTCGATAGGAGCATTTGGAGTAGGCTCAGCAACTGAATGAATATACGGAGGTACCTCTGGATCAACTGTGATACGAGTAGAGGTAGGAACAGCCGATGCAGATTCTGACTATGTCACAACTGCGGTAGTAGTAGTGGGAAGCACAGAAGGTACTGCTGAAACTGGAACCCACTACTTCTTTGGCTCCACAAACGTCACCTTGCCCTTATCCTTATCAGTCCTAATAACAGGGGGCCGAACAGGGGGGTGCACAACAACTGTAGGAGGAGGAGGAGGAACCGTAGTACACTAATCATAAGAATGACCCAAGTGTTTACAAGAAAAGCAAAAAAATTGGCCGCTTCTCATATATAACTGTCTGCCAGAAGCCACGGTTACCAGCGCGCTCAATCCAAACCCTGTCGGGTAACTTATGCCCCAAATTCACCTCAATGCACACCCTTGCCTCACTAGGTCGTCTCAAGTCAGTGGTGGCCTCATCAATTCTCAAGGGCATTCCTATTGCCCTAGATAAGGCGAAAAGGAACCCCTTCGCATGTAAATGTACTGGAAGCAGAGGAAACGATACCCATACGGGAACTATCAGAGTCTCTTGCTCAGGTGTAAAGTCACATGTCCACTTAAGGACTCTCATCGGACAACCATCAATATATCATGAAGGTTTAAGAAAAAGCCTGCTGTAATCCTCCTCATGTGTAAGGTGTATAAGAATGTGTGTTGTGTCAATCAGTCCCACCTCGAAACAACCATGGAACCCAAACTTAGAAAAAATCTCACGTACCTTCCTCATGGTTGGCTTGCGATGTGGAAATTTCCCCACAAGTGTATACTTGTAAGGATCAGCAAGTGTAGCCTCCTCGGACTCAGTCAAAACTATTGCCGGCTCACCCATATGTATAAAGGGTTCTTTAACAGCAAGCCCAGCAGTGGAAGAGTCATCTATACCCTGTATAACCGATGCAAACGACTTCCGTGAACTCCGTTCAGCTTGAGACAGGCCCGGACGGCCAGAAACTGCAGTAGCATAGGTCTTTCGGCCTTGATTGAGCATTGTTTGGGCCTCATGTGGAAAAACCGATGACGAAAATGGATTCAAATTAACTGAAAGAACATTCTGATCAAAAGTTGCCGGAGGACCACCGGAACGCCGCCGGCCGGCCGCTAGTGGCTCCGTTTTTCGGCCAAAATCAACAGGAGGCAGAATTTTATGATTTTCAACAGTCTTGTGCAGAATTTCACGCTGAATAACATGGTTAGGCACGTTTCCCAAGGTGAGAACCGTAGAGGCCGAAAATCGCAATTTTTCGACAAACTGCACGTTTACGTTTGGTGCCATAACAGGAGCGTCCGACCTCCAATTACTGTGATTTTTTAACCGAAGGTTCGCCATTTCATGGGCATTCTGAATATCTAGCGCGTGTCCCTGTTGGACCATCGTATGAGAATTAATTCCAAAATCAGTTTTCGGCTGCACTTTTTCCAAAGCTTCAATTCCGGCAAAACTGGATGTCGAGGACACCACCCTGGGGGTTTTTGGGTCTTTTGAGTTCATTGGTGATGGTCCCATGTCCAAATTCTGACCAGAAGTGGGTGGTTCGATGACCTTGGGATTCGTGCCATGATTTTTCAGACTTAGATCTATTGAGTTAGGGGATGAATCTGATATTGGTGTTATAGGAGATGTTTTGGTAGTTGTTGGTGATGATTTTCCACCACTTAGAGTGCAGCAATCCGGTGGTTTTGGTGGTGGATCGGGTTTATTGGAGTTTTGGTGGTTTTCTCCCATTCTAGAGAGAAGGGAGAGCTTTTTCAGTCAATGGTTTTAGGTCCTCCTTGCATTGTTGTTAAGTGTCAATTGAATTGGAAAACTGTTTGAAATTTAAACTGTCCAACAGTGTAATGTAATGTGGTAAAATATAAACTAAAGTGTACACTATAGTGTACATGTAGCAAGGTCCTTACCGATTGAATTTTGCTATTTGTATACTAATTTTTGACACGTTGTTTGACTCTTGTAAAGTTGTCAAGTGCCAATTGGATGGAAAACTGGTTTGAAATTTAAACTGTCCAATAGGGTAATATCACCTGGCAAAGTGTAAACTAAAGTGTGCACCATAGTGCACATGTAGCAAGGTTCTTATCGATTGAACTTTGCTATTTGTACACTAATTTTTGATATGTTTTTTGACACTTGCATTATTTTTAAGTGTCAATTGGATTGGAATACTGTTTGAAATTTAAACTGTCCAGCAGGGTAATGTTATGTGGCAAAATGTAAACTAAAGTAAGCACTATAGTGCACATGTAGCAAGGTTCTTACCGATTGAACTTCACTATTTGTACATTAATTTATGACAATTTGTTTGACACTTGTATTGTTGTCAAGTTTCAATTGGATGGGAAAACAGTTTGAAATTTAACCTGTCCAACAGGGTAATGTCACGTGGCCAAGTGTAAACTAAAGTGTACACCATAATGTACATGTAGGAAGGTCCTTACCGATTGAACTTTGCTATTTGTACACAGATTTTCGACATGTTGTTTTACACTTGCATTGTTTTCAAGTGTCAATTGGATGGGAAAACTATTTGAAACTTAAACTGTCCAACAGAGTAATATCACGTGAATAAGTGTAAACTAAAGTGTACACCATAGTGTACATGGAGCAAGGTTCTTACTGATTGAACTTTGTATTTGTACACTAATTTTTGACACGTTGTTTGACACTTGTATTGTTGTCATGTTTCAATCGGATGGGAAAACTGTCTGAAATTTAAACTGTCCAACAGGGTAATATCACGTGACTAAGTGTAAACTAAAGTGTGCATGTAGCAAGGTTTATACCGATTGAACTTTACTATTGGTATACTGATTTGTGACACGTTGTTTGACACTTGTATTATTGTCAAGTGTCATTTAGATGGGAAAATTGTTTGAAATTTAAACTGTCCAACAGGGTAATATCACGTGACTAAGTGTAAACTAAAGTGTGCATGTAGCAAGGTTTATACCGATTGAACTTTACTATTGGTATACTGATTTGTGACACGTTGTTTGACACTTGTATTATTGTCAAGTGTCATTTAGATGGGAAAATTGTTTGAAATTTAAACTGTCCAACAGGGTAATATCACGTGACTAAGTGTAAACTAAAGTGTGCATGTAGCAAGGTTTATACCGATTGAACTTTACTATTGGTATACTGATTTGTGACACGTTGTTTGACACTTGTATTATTGTCAAGTGTCATTTAGATGGGAAAATTGTTTGAAATTTAAACTGTCCAACAGGGTAATATCACGTGACTAAGTGTAAACTAAAGTGTGCATGTAGCAAGGTTTATACCGATTGAACTTTACTATTGGTATACTGATTTGTGACACGTTGTTTGACACTTGTATTATTGTCAAGTGTCATTTAGATGGGAAAATTGTTTGAAATTTAAACTGTCCAACAGGGTAATATCACGTGACTAAGTGTAAACTAAAGTGTGCATGTAGCAAGGTTTATACCGATTGAACTTTACTATTGGTATACTGATTTGTGACACGTTGTTTGACACTTGTATTATTGTCAAGTGTCATTTAGATGGGAAAATTGTTTGAAATTTATACTGTCCAACGGGGTAATGTCACGTGGTTAAAGTGTAAACTAAAGTGTGTACCCCATCGGGTACATGTAGCAAGGTTTTTACCGATTGAACTTTAATATTTATACACTGATTTTTGACACATTGTTTGACGCTTGCATTGTTGCCTAGTGTTAATTGGATTGGAAAACTATTTGAAATTTATACTATCCAATAGGGTAATGTCAGGTGGCTAAGTGTAAACTAAAGTATGTAAACCATAGTGTACATGTAGCAAGGTTCATACCGATTGAATTTTGCTATTTGTACACTGATTTTTGACATGTTGTTTTTACACTTGCATTGTTGTCAAGTGTCAATTGGATGGGAAAACTGTTTGAAATTTAAACTATCTGACAGGGTAATGTTACATGGAAAAGTGTAAACTAAAGTGTACACCATAGTGTACATGTAGCAAAGTTCTTACCGATTGAACTTTGTTTTTTGTACACTGATTTTTGACACGTTGTTTGCGGCATGCATTTGTCAAAAGTGTCAATTGGTTGAGAAAACTATTTGAAATTTAAACTGACCAACAGGGTAATGTTACGTGGCAAAGTGTAAACTAAAGTGTACACCATAGTGTACATGTAGCAAAGTTCTTACCGACTGAAGTTTGCTATTTGTACACTATTTTTTACATGCTGTTTGACACTTGCATTGTTGTCGTGTGTCAATTGGATGGGAAAGTTGTTTAAAATTTAAACTGTCCAATAGGGTAATCTCTTGTGGTAAAGTGTAAAATAGAGTGTACATGTAGCAAGGTTCATACTAATTGAACATTGCTATTTGTAAACTGATTTTTAACTCGTTGTTTGACACTTGTATCATTGTCAAGTGTCAATTGGATGAAAAAACTATTTGAAATTTAAACTGTCCAATGAGGTAATGTCACGTGGCAAAGTGTAAACTAAAGTGTACATCATAGTGTACATCTAGCAAGGTTCTTATCGATTGAACTTTGCTATTTGTACACTGATTTTTGACACATTGTTTGACACTTGCATTGTTGTCAAGTG
>NW_019263768.1:0-1663 GCF_002742605.1 Olea europaea var. sylvestris | reverse complement strand
TTGTGCTATGGTCTAATGATGACCTTTCATATGAGGACCTTACATATTTGCTTCGAGAAAGTTATGGAACTAGTCGTGATTTATAGCAAAATTTTAAGAAGACTATAATCTTATCCATAAATACCAGTTTACGAGCTCCAAATTCTAGGCTAGTTAAGGGACTGTTGGCTAAGTGCTTTTCGAGAATTCTAGATGAAAGTTTTCCCGTACCATTACCAGGTAGTTCGGAGCGAAGTACGTTAGAAGAAGACCAAGAAGAAGATCCAGAGGAAGACCCTGATGAAGATCCAGAAGAAATGGAAGATTAGACACCATTTTATCTAGCTATCTTTATTTTTGGAATAGAAAAGGATGTAATATGTACCCCTGCTTTTGAATGTATGTACCATACCTCAACATGTTTTTTGTTTGTGAAAAATAATAATGTACATATATGAAGGAAAGTTGCCTTGGCCTTTGAATTTTTTCTAAAGTTAGTATTACGTTCTGAAGTAATTCTAACTGGACGAATATTTTTTTATTTCAAAGGAAATGCCTCCAAAGCGCAACCACAGCAATGCTAATGCTAGTTCTAGTGGTGGTGAAGTTAATGTTGCAAACTTTACACGAGAACTGCTTGCTGTAATGCGGGAGTTGGGACAACAACAACAGGCACCACCTTTGACTGGGCAACGAACCCTAAATCAACAAATACCAGTTGATCATCAGGAACCAAACCAACCAATTATTCAACCTCAAATAGTACCTAACTCGAGGGATCGAATTGCAATGATAGAGCAGTTTTGTAAAATGAACCCTCCTTCGTTTGAGGGGAGTACGGATCCCTTAGCAGTTGAGGATTGGTTACGAGAATTAGAACGTATCTTTAAATTTATAAGATGTGACGATGCTGAAAGGGTAACATTTTCAGTGTTTATGTTAAAGAAGGGGGCTAGCCATTGGTGGGACACCACTGGTAGGTTATTAACACCTGCTGAAGAATAGGCTATAACTTGGGAGAGGTTTAAGGAACTTGTAGAAGAAAAATTCTTCCTGACAGCTGTGAGAAATCAAAAGGAGATGGAGTTCCTTAGACTTCAGTAGGGAACCATGACCCTCGTAGAATATGAACGCAAACTCGAGGAATTATCAAGGTTTGCTCCACATTTAGTGGATATCGAGGAAAAGCGGGCTAGAAGATTTGAACGTGGGCTACAACCTTATATTCGGGACATAGTGTCAGTTCTTGAGCTAGGCACTTATCGAGAAGTCCTAAAGCGAGCCCAGACTATTTCTTATCAAAGAACTCAAAACGTTGGAGATTCTTACCAAGTTCAAAATTTCTCAGGTAAGAGGAAGTGGAACTTTGATAGACAGAATACGGGTAAAGGAAAAGGGAATAATGCACCAAAGAAAGGACGAACGGATATAGCAGGAGTTAGTGGTGAAAGGCATTGTCCTAAGTGCGATAGACCTCACAAAGGAGAATGTCTCTTGGGTAAAAATGTTTGTTTCAAGTGTGGGAAATCAGGACATTTCGTTAAAGAATGTCCTCAGAATCAGACTTGTCCAGGCAAGAAGCTGAACGAGACCCTAATGTCGTCGCAGGTATCATCTATGTTTCCAATATTCCTACATTTGTACTTATAGATTCTGGAGCTACACATTCGTTCATTTCTTCTTC
>NW_019263767.1:10904-14160 GCF_002742605.1 Olea europaea var. sylvestris | reverse complement strand
ATATAGAAATTTAAAAAAATCATTATCCCAAGTTAAAGAATTTTTTTTTTTTTTTTTTCACGTTCTTGGGGACTAAATTTCCAAAAATTTCCTATGCCTTCTTAAAAAATCTTTTATACTCGTGAACTCAAAACACACTTAAAAAATTCGTCTCCCAGTACAACAATGGTAGTCTTCCTATTTATGTTGAAGGGATAAGTGAACATCATAATCAAATATCTGGTAGTTCAACCGGGCCAACACTCGTGGTCTTAGTGTCTACACTCTTGAACCGTACAAAGTTACGATGCGGACGATCTGATCTAACGGGATGACAAAAAGGACTCTTAGTTTGGGACTAATAGTACACAAATTAACAGTCGTCTATAGGACTGGAACTAAATGTTACCAGATAATCCAACACCGCCAACTCTTTGACCGTCACCGAGCACAAGAGTACCGGGGTAACTTCTGTCTGTCCCGCAAGCTGCAACACCAACAGCCCAAGGACTGTAAGATGCGACGGTGTAAGGACCGGGACCCTGGTTACCAACAGCCTGAACCACAAAAACCCCAGCCTTGTGAGCAGCCAACATGAAAATCTCAAACATGCCTAAGAACGTTAGGGTATCTTCTGGTGGTGAATCGGGTCCTATGGCAAGTGTTAGAATATCCACTCCATCTAATACCGCCTGCGCGCAGGAGATTGATGAAGAAACCCCAAATCAAAATTTGGATTTCATCTTTGTGTTTTAATAGTATAGAGTCTAGATAAAGATGCAAACATTAAACTCTAATGATGAGAAAAGATGATTACTTGATCAATTGCTGCTAACACATCTGTTAGAGTTCCAATGGTAGGATAAATAGCTTTATAAACTGCAATCCTGTTGTGAAGAAAAGTAAATGACTAAATAACTCTCGGTAACAATGTTAGGATTCTTCCATTTAGATGATAAATAATGTTAGAAGTGTTAGACCGTGCACGTGGTGCCATTCCACTGGCTCGACCATAGAAGAAGCCATCCACCACAACAGGAACTCCATAATTTCCAGCAGCAGTAGAAGCCACATGACTGCAAAATGAAAAATTTTCAATGAGAATTGGAACACTTTTTACCCCTCGGCTTGAAAGCATGATCAAAGACACTAAGAGTATGTTTGGTACAAAATATTAGACAACGCTACACAAGATCAGTTTTACCTGCCATGTCCACTTGAAAGCATGATCAAAGACACTAAGAGCATGTTTGGTACAAAATACTAGACAACGCTACACAAGATCAGTTTTACCTGCCATGTCCAACTGCGTCGAAGGCCGATAGGATGTCTACAGAAGCATTAAGGGTGGCAGCAGCTTGAGCCCCGGCTGCGAAGAACCTAGCAGAAACTATTTTACCATTGCAGGCAGTATCAGGAAATAGAGGCCCCCTCTCACAGGTTCCAGAAAAATGAGAGATATTTGATGTGAAAGGATTAGTAGGATCATAAGCAAAACTGGGGTGCATAGGGTTTATGCCTGAATCCACAAAACCAATCACAATTCCTTCACCTGCATTTCTATCTCCTCCTATCTGTGTCCAAACGTCTGGTAACCCTAAGAATTCTGGGGTATGACTTGTCATCAATTTGACTCTACTGTCTTTTTCTACCAGCTTCACCCCAGGAGCATTCTTTAATTTTCCGACCTAAAGATTTATCCACTTTCACTGTTTAACTTAGAATAGACTAAAAATTATGAGAGCATTTAATAATAATTGGGATTATTTATGATTCAGGGATGAACCTGAGAATGGGAAATGTGGACAGCAAATCCATTAACAATATGTTTAAAGCTGTAAAGCTTGTTATAGCTGCCTGTCTGTAGAGTGCTTTCCAGAAGTTGATCGTGGGAATTCACCAAGTATTTTGCACGAGCCTTTGAAGTTTCACTAACAGTGAACAAGATAACATTTATGAAGATGCACCATTTTATCTAACTGCTTAAACAATTAAAAATAACAACACATATATTTATTTCAAGTTAATCTTCAACACATCTCCTCATCGCCTGATCGTATTCTCTATCATGTCGCATAAAAGTTTAAGCTAAGAATAAAAAAAGAGACTGCTAATTACACGATAAAAAGGAAAATTCGTTTCACATTTTCAGATCGAATTGGAGAAAATAAAATAAAAAATCATTTACTTTTCTGAATCACCTTTTGGGACGAG
The DNA here is from genome assembly GCF_002742605.1 of Olea europaea var. sylvestris. Lineage (NCBI taxonomy): Eukaryota > Viridiplantae > Streptophyta > Magnoliopsida > Lamiales > Oleaceae > Olea > Olea europaea. The sequence continues at coordinate 11,967 of NW_019263767.1, read as the reverse complement.
GCCTTTTTCCTTCATTTGCAAGTAGTGCATCTTGATGAAATGCAACCGGATCACCTTCCAGTAAAACCAAATATATACCTCGTTGATGTTGATCGAATTCGTCTGCAATGCAAGCAATAAAAACAGCAAAAAAGAAAGAAAATAACCTACGGAAAGTTAATATGTATATCTGATCTTTTGTCATGATTGAAAATAGAGAGAAGATAATGGGTTTTACAGCTTCAGTTTATATGGAAACTTAGTGGAGAATAGCCGCAGGTAATCAGTCACAAACCATGCAGAAGTAACAACATTATTAGCATGAATAAAGCTAGTTTTTCTGGCTTTTTGTAAAAGAAAAAACAAAATTTCAGGAAGTGGCCGTTACTTTATTTTATTTTATTTTATTTTTTTTGAGCTGTGTTTCAGTTTCATTTTTTTTTTTTTTTTTTTTTTGAGCTGTTAAAAAAATGAGGCCACGCCAAATTTGCTAGGTTCTCACTTTATCACCCAACTTTTTCTTGTTCTAATTTAGCTACCAAATTTTATGTTCACTTATTTTTTTTTTTATTTTTTTTAAACATTATTCGTTCCATCTAATGATTTGCTAACTTGATGCGAAAATGTGCTGACTTGTTTGTTAATGTCATGTTAGACTTGACGCATGAAATTGTTGAAATGTTGTTTAGTTCACCATAACTTCCACTTTGTCTAGGAATCAAAGAATACGCGTATTACTTTTTAACGGAATAATTCATGAAATAATGCTATTTCGTTCATCAATTCTTTTAGACAAACATATTAAGCATTTTAAGAGCCTGTTTGGAAGTAATTTTGAGAATTAATTTGTTGACCGTAAGAAGAAAAGTAAAACCCACCTATAAGAGAAGAAATCCAACATGACGACTGAAATAGTAAAATAATTGTTAAAAAATTAATTTTTTGAAAAAAAAAAAAAATCACTCTCCTACAAACCTTAATAATTTTTTCACGTTTTCTTCATTAATTTTTATGAACAACTTTCGTCCAAGTCTTCCATATAAACTAGTTTTGAAGCGTATATTCTTTTGTTAGAAACTACTTT
>NW_019263767.1:0-1684 GCF_002742605.1 Olea europaea var. sylvestris | reverse complement strand
GTTTTAGATGATATCTCACCATGAATTAGAGGACCTAGGTGAGGCGAATCGATGGGCAGCGATGCACGACTCTCGGTGTCATCAGAGTAGTTGAATTTGGGTGGTCCGACGCCCCCTAGGGGGGTGCCGGGTGCCCATTTTGGACACCCTTATGTACTACTCCCTATGTACACTAAAATTAATCCTTTTATTTTTAATTTAAATTTTAACCTATTTTAGGTATAATATGCAAAGTTACCATTTTGTCCTTTCTAATTGAGTCAAAATTAATTAGATTTTGACTTTTTTGGTCAACTAACGGTTAAGTGGAGGGTTTTTATCTATTTGGACCTCTACTGCATATTTATGAAAGGTTAGAGACTTTCGCTGGCACAAATTAAAGGTTAAGGATTTTCACTGGTATAAATTAAAGGTTAGGGTAAAATCTGCAAAAATAAAAAAGGTTAGGGATCGTTATTGCAATTTTTTCCGGAAAAAAAAAAAAAAAAAAAACACTACAAACAAGTCCCAAATAAATACTTAAAATTTTTAAATTAAAAGAGAATTCATTTCTCTTCCCATATATCTCTCCTTTCCACCACCATTACTGTTATTGTAGCCGATGTTGTTGGACCACCATCCCACTAAACACTATTTGAAATTGCAAAACCACCATTCTCAAATGCACTAGAAATGGCAGAGAAATAGTTAGCAGCTTCTCTCTTTTGTTAATCTTAATAGACCAATTCTTAGGCTTGGGCCCAAAATCAACCCCACCAACGAGTCGCAACGTGGTCCTCCTCGAACCCTGATGATCGTGGCCTATTTCTTCTGACCGTAAGGCTTTTTTCCATCTCCTTTGACCTCAAAGCAAGTGAGTTTAGAAGCGATGCCACAGTGACGATTCGTGAGGTCAGTGTTCAGTCCACAGCGGACGACAAATCGTGCAATTTAGTAGGAGTGGACTTGAGGTCCATAGTGGTGGTTCCCAACTAGGTTTCTTCAAGGCAGGGTTGGCCTTGATAATTTGAGGGCCTTATGCCAATTTCAAATATGAGTCTCTTATGTTTTGAATCTTCTTAAGTAGAGTTTTAGTCCTTAATGGAGATTAAAATTAAATTTTTAGTAGATTTTAAAAGAATTAGATGAAAAATGTGGATTAAAAGTTGTGAAACCCATAAAATATATTGTTAAAATTAATTGTTGATTTTGACCACATTATAATCAATACCAAATAGGGGCTTAATATAACTATGAAGAATCTAACACAAACAAAAATTTAAATAGTAAATTAACAAAATGTCAAATTTCAACATGTAATACAAATTACATGTAAAATTTGACAAACAGAATTATAATGCAATGGAAAGGGGCATGTTTGTTTCTATGATTATTTTCTCACTACAACTATTTCAAACAAAATTCAATATACATTTGAGTGATTTATGGACAAAATTGGAGAATATTGACTGCAAACGATAGTGTAATAAAATAATGAAAATGATGATCAAATACAAACGAAAATCTAATTTTATATTAATTTATAAGAAATTAACTTAAAAATAAAAAGTGTTGGTATGAAGACGAACAAAGAATTATTAAATTCAAATTACTTTCAGCAAACATCTAAAAATATTTATCATGATATTAAAACAAAATAATATAATAACAACCTATGTATTCTGAAATATGTGTTTAAAAAAAA
>NW_019263766.1:0-14164 GCF_002742605.1 Olea europaea var. sylvestris | reverse complement strand
ACTGATAATTCAAACCATACCTTTCTCAATAACATGAGAATGGACCCATTTTCCCAGACTCAAGTTACCAAGCTCTGTACAAACGGAAAGTATAATCACAATCGTTGTTTCATCCGACTCAAAATCACTATCCAGCATCTTGACAAAAACCTCAACTGAATCAAAAAAATTTGAGCACTCTGAAATAATCGAATTCCAAGAAACAACCGTTCTAAATGACATTTTATCGAACATCTTGTATGCATAAACAACCTTCTTACAAGAACCTTAGAACCATACATATGAATCAAAGTATTCTGAAGAATCTGAATATCAGGCGATATAGCCTGCGAGGGCCGGCCGAGCTTTAGGGTTGAAATTGTTTTGTAGTTTGTTGAGTTCTCATGTAAATTGTGAAAGAGAGTGGAGATTGGAGAAGATGATGTAAGTATTATGCCATAGGTCCAATCAACCATGGACATAAATACATTTGATATATAATGCAATTTAATGGCAGATCTATTATTTAATTAATAGACAATTAAATAAATAATAGAGTCTGTAGATTCAAATTTTCGTAATTCGTTAATCACAAGGAGTTGTGATTGTGAGATACAAATTACATATGATTGAATCTTAAATCGTTCGTGGTCGTAAGCAATAACGAGATACGAATATCGTTATTACGGATAGACCATCACGTGTGACATATCTTACTTGTGAAGTAAGTAGCTGATCTCACAAGTTAAAGTGTGGTGACACTTAAATAAACACGTAGATATTTTGTTATAGAACAAAATATTGGAGACCCACCGAGAGATTCCACATGGATAACTATCTGAGTGTCAGTGGTTAATTTCTAATATTCGGTAGTGGTATTAGTCCTTTGACTTGAGGTCATCATAGTATCTTATATGAGGACAGTCATGCTTTGACGGTGTTGGATGTTGCTCTGCCAAGAGCCGCTAATACGACATTGTTCGGGTATGTCAAGAATCATATGAAGGTTGTGAATGACCAATAGATGATTCGTCACTCTTAGATAGTAGGAGATTATGATCTACGTTTCATTCAATTAAGTCGATAACGAAATCTTTGGCCAAGGTGTATCATAAGTCGAAAAGGGGTTTTCGACTTATATTGACTTAATAGTGGAGTGAAAGATATGATCGATATTCGGGATTGACACACTTCCATATCTCGTAATTGATCGGATCATATTGACGAATGAATTATAGTTTCACGGTAAATGAACGAGTTTTGTTTTGTCATACCACATGACATTCCCCATCACATGTATTACTCTGACACATTGCTAGATGTCGATCTGTGACGGTGAATGTGAATTGGTAATAAATTAAAAATGTGTTTTAATTTATCAATTTTGATTAGATCAAAATAATATTTCACGACGTTAGGTATCGTGATCGGGAACCTGATGGGTCGTACTCAAAAGAGAATTAGAATATTGCAATTTGTCAGTTAATTAATTTAACAATCGTTGGATAAATTAATTAATTGGGTTGGTTATTTATAGGCCCGAATTAATTAATTGGATTAATTAATTCACGGTCCGGATTTAATTAAATGGATTAATTAAACATTGGACCGGATCGGACCAGGCCTGTTTGGGCTAATATAAATACATGGCTAGGGTTTTCAATTCAGATAGTTTTCTCATAATTTCTTGTTAGCACAAGAGGAGAAAAATCATGGTAGCTGCAATCTGTTCTCTGTGTGGATCACCGTTGGAGGCTGGACAATTAGATAGCCGTGGGTGGCGAATCAAGATTGTTGGAATAAAAATAATAGCAAAGAAGTTTGCAGATCTGGAAAAGGTACAATCTTTTCACAATTTCTATCTAAACACAAAGAGATTCTTGGTGGGAATCGAAATTTGTTTTAATTTTTCATTGTACATGTTAAGTAGATTCCCAACCGTGGTATCAGAGCCTACTTTATATTTGTTAGAAATTGTTTAACACGTTTGTGCAATCAAAAGTTGGTTGTTACATATTTTCTAGTTTCTAGCAATTAATAACTTTCAAAATTTTTTTTTTATTGAAATCTGATTTCGAAAAAAAAATAAAAAAAATTAAATTTTCGTAAAGAAAATGAAAATGGATCTGGACAGGGTTGCCGGTGGCGTGCTTAAGCGCTGCTGTAGCGGCATGTTGGCCGCTTTTACAACGACGAGCATGCCACTGCAGAAGCAGCGCGCTGCTGTGATTAAGGGGCGAGAGCGCCGCTTGGAGAAATAAAAAAAATTAGGGTTTTTAGTTGATGTCGGGTGAAAGAAGATTGGAGACGGGTGCTTGATCTGCAATTTGGGAATTTTTGCACCCTTGGCTGCAATTATGTAAATGGGTCACTCTTGCAATTTGAATTAAGGAGCTGTTTTTCAATATTTGATATTGAGGACCCTTACTTGCAATTCCACTATCGGGGTCAATTTTGTAAATAACAAAAAGGGGGCCTTTTATAATTTAAAGAAATTGGAGGGCCTATTTATAATTTTAAAATGGGTCAATTTGCAAATTTCAAAATGGTTTTGAATTTGAATTTTAAAATGGTTTTAAAATTGTATTTCAAATGGGGTTTGACCTATATTATCTATTTTGGCCCATATAAAAAAAAATTATTTGAAATTGACGCATTTTTTATATTTTCGTTAAAATTTGATTTTAACATAAATATTAAACTTTGGCCCTAAATTGAATTTATTTTATTTAGGAGTGTTATCCTGGATTAAAATATTAATTCAATTTAAATTAGAGTTTAACTCTAATTTAATACTTAATTAAAATCTGATTTTAATTAATTATTCACTCGAATATGTTCTTGTAATTAGAATTGGATTCTAATTTCACATTTAATTAAAATTTGATTTTAATTAAATTGTCTCGCCCTAAATTTCTTCTTGGAATTAGAGTTATATTCTAATTTGGTGTCTAATTAAAATATGATTTTGATTAAATAAATTCGCCCTAAAATCTTGGAATTAGAGTTGGACTCTAATCTCGTTATTTAATCAAAATGTGATTTTAATTAAATTCAACCGCCTTAAGTTTTGTAGAGTTGGACTCTAATATTGTTATTTAATTAAAATTTGATTTTAATTAAATAATCCAGCTGTATAATTGTGGAATTAGAGTTAGACTCTAATTCGATATTTAATTAAAATCTGATTTTAATTAAATACGTCCGTTAATTAAATTAATTAATTAATATGATTAATTAATTATTTAATTGTTCCTATCCATTTGTTTAAAAGAGTTTAGACGACCTTAATTGCTAGAAACTTGAAAACGTGTCGACATATAATATTAGATATTAAATAGGCATACATTTATGTGATGAATGTATTATTAGTGAACGATTATGAACTCGACCATATGAATGTGCTGAGTGGTTAATTTTATTCTTGTTGTTTTATGAGCCTGCGAGCTCTTAATTAAGTTTGGACCTGCGAGTCTGTTATTGTTATTGTTGCTATGGGCCTGCGAGTCCAATTTCATTTAGGTCTGCGTGCCAACTAGTATATGATACATGTTGCAGCTGGACTAATTGAAGAAATAAGAAGAGGAGGAGACTATGGAGATGGTGCATTGATATTTTTCAATGCTAAACCCCCTAGGAATTGACCAACTAGTCTTCCTTATGGCTCGGGAAGACTAGATAGTAAAAGTTCATAATCGTCCACACTATTATATTATGTTATATATATATTTATTTGTATGGTAAATGTATAATAAAATATATATTATTGTTACAATGAGACCTTTGAAGGCAAAATCCCTCTATAAAATATTAAGTCACATTTATAATCGCCTTCCATCATTATAGTGAAAAATCAGAGTCCTAAATCGTCTCAACTTGTTGAGTACACTCAAGGCTGGTCTATTAGGGATATGTTTGACACTATGAAATATTTGATATTTCTGAATGACGGATCTGACTTAACTAAAATTTATCTTTTGTTGAGTACACTCAAGGAGATAAATTTTAGAGAGATGTTAAGCCAACACATAAGATGTGCGAAGACAAATAATTGTCAGCTTAATGATTTGGGAGTTGTATGGAGATACAATTTATCTTAGTATCTAACCAAGTGTTATATTAAGGCTTGTTGAGTACACTCAAGGTTTTAATACAATAGATGGGATCCCAGCCCACTGGGAGTCGAGTATGGACTCCATAAATTTATGTGAGAGGGTCATAAATTTGAATTAAACAGTGGGAGCATAATTAATTTAATAAAAGTCCATGTTAAATTAATTGATGCATTTTATATATTATCCCTTTTCTTTTTGTCATTCATATTTATTGAATCGTGAGTAACCATGTGTATTTGAGAGGCATACTGGATGCTAACAACCAAATTAAATGTTCTTGATTGGCACTACAATTTGAGAATCGTTCTCAAATATGAGAAAGTTGGTTGTCCTAAAGTAGCCATTTTCCAGAGACACTTGGTGATGACTCGATTAAGGAAAAGGTGGCTGCTATAATAAACGTAGTGATGACAATAGTACTGCAACGTATGTGATACCTGCAACTATGTCACCTGAGTTACAAAAGCTACTTGAGAGTATAGATATTAACATATAATTTTTCATTACAAAGAGTTGTATGATAATAATCATGTGTGGAAGGATATAAGACTTCCAAACAACTATATCGGCACAAAATAACAGAGTAATCTTCAGTCGATGCTTAGACACTAAAGATGATTGACGTTGAGAATTGTCTTAATAGGTTCAGTCATGAACTACGAACTAAGTATTGACTTAGCTTTTCAATTTCTGTCAGAGAGTTATTCATACTAATTATAAATTATGATATAAATAAGGTCGAATGCACACACATTAAGTTGCCGAACATGCTTAACACCGTTGAGCCCAATATCAAAGTTAATAGTGGGCAAGCCATTGATCCCTCTAAGGATATTAAGAGGAAGGTTAAAGGGGCTTTGGGAAAGCATCCAATATGGTTTAGACAGTCAAAGCAAAGGACAAATACCAAATCTAATGTCCCTTGTTTTCATTGGACAAATACCAAATCTAATGACCCTTGTTTTCATTATAGAATGAAAGGCCATTGGAAGATATTGTATGACTTACATCTACTTCACGAGTTTCTTAAGTATTTGATGCCAGATGTAGATCTCATGTTTATACAAATATGGAGAAACTAAATAGAAGTAAACCACTGCGAAAGGGAGAAGTTGATCCTACACGTTGAAGATGAGCAAAAGTTGCTGCATTGCCTGTAGGAGCATACTTCTTGCTGTTGTCTTTAGGCTTAGTACTAGAATTAGAGAAATGTTGCTTTGTACCCACCGTAACTGAAACATTAAAATGAATTTCATGTTCAGACATGAACTATTTTAATGTTAAGGACAATTATTGTTCCTACTTATCTTAATTAAGATCTTTATAGTATGGTAAGTTACAAATAACATTTATATTCTAAGTACTAAGCGTTCTATAATGAGTATAGAAGTTAGAAGGCATAATAGTGATAATCTAAATAATACCTAAATTTGGCGTTGCAGAATTGGTCATGTAGATGAAATGCAATTTCAAAATACATAGATATGTATACGTAGGGTCAATTGATTTTGAATCATTTGACAAATGCAACACATGTCTGTTTGGCACAATGACTATATCTCATTTTACTTGAAAAGGAATAAGTCATAAATATTGGCATAATGCATAGTGATGTATATAGACCCATGTCAATTAATGGTAGATCTTATGTCATCAATTATCATGTATACTTGATGAAATTCAAGCATGAAGTTCTTGAAAGGTTCAAAGGATTCAAGCTAGAAGAAGAGAAACAAATAGGTAAAGATACCTTCATATTAAGATTTAATCAAGTGAGAGTATCTTAAAAATAAAATCTAGATTATCTAAGAGAGAATAAGATTCTCTTATAGTTGACTCCTCCACATACACTGCAGCATAGTTGTGAATCTAAAAGGAGGAATCATTAACTATTAGATATAGTGCGATTAATAACAAGCCATGCAAATCTCCAAAAATCGTTTTGGGGTCATGCACTAATTGCAGTGTGCAACACACTAAAACATGTCACATCTAAATTGGCTAACAGAACTCCATACGAGTTATGAAAAGACAATAGTCTCAATTTATCTCATATGAAAGTTTTGGGTCATAACGCTTATTTGAAGCTCCTTAAATCGGATAAGTTTGAGACTAAATCTGATAAATACATATTTGTGGGATATTCAAAGCAGATATTTGAATATAAATTCTATTATTGTGAAGAAAGTCTTCATCTCACGACATATCGTCTTCTTAGAGAAAATGTTTACTCTAGAAGAGGACAATGGGAGCAAAATAGAACATGAAAGAGTTCAAGAGTCCACAAATATAGTTAGCCAAGTAGATAAATCAGAGTTTGATCCTATATCTGATATGGGACATACTTTTGATCAAGAAATAGAGACTCCTGAGGACATGGTAGCTCTATTTAAATCTAGTAGGATCATTTGACCTTGAAGAAGGTGCGAATCCACGATTACTAATCAGGTATTACTGATCCAGGATAATAGACCTGCTAGTTACACCAAAATAAAGTCAAGTGTTGACTTAAAAGAGACAGCAAGAGGCCATGAAATTCGAGATAAACTTGGTGTATGTGAACAAGGTTTGGACCTTGGTCGAACCTTCTGATGGAATAAAATCCATAAATTTTTATAAATAGTTTACAAGGAAAATGTCGGTATGGATGGGAATATCCATATATACAAAGCAATGCTATAGCAAAGGTTAAGTGTTGACCTTGGTGAAACCTTTCTCCTATAGTCTTGCTGAAGTTCATTCGGGTTTTGCCTGCAACAGTTGCATACCGTGACTATAGGTTAAGAGAAGTCTCTTAGAGCTTAAATCTTCAATTTGATGAAAAAGTCAAAGTGTTTGATTTTATCAAATTTGAAGATAAATTGTGTGTTTACAAGAAGAAAGTGGGAGCATTGTCGTGTTCCTAATATTGTAGAAAACAATATCCTTATGTTTCAATCATTGAAATAATGATTGTTAAAAGATTTATTCATGAAAGATATGAGAGAAACAACTTGATCTATAAAGGTAGATCTAGAAGATTGCTTAACTCATCCCAATTCACATAGATGAAATCTCGAGAAGATTTCATATGGAGAAACTGGTTTACTCTTAAGCGGTATGTTGGAAAGGTTCCAAACGTGAAGCAACCGTTGATTCAATAGTAGAAACCTAATACATGATTACTTCAGAAGTAGCAAAGAGTTGCAATGTGGATCATGATGTTCATAAAAGAACTTAGAGTAGTTCCTGATATTGTTGATCATATGCCATTGTATTGTGATGACAATAGAGCCATTGCGAAAGCATAGGAACTAAGGTCTCATCAATGATCCAAACATGTATTAAGGCAGTATAATCTCATCAGAGAGATAATATATAAAAATGACGTAAAGAGAAGAACAAATTCACACATTTAATAATATTGCAGATTCACTGACAAAGAGTTGTCGTAGCATAAAGATGATCGTCATGTAGACTCTTATGATATTGAATACATAAGTAATTGGATCTAGTGCAAGTAGGAGTTTGTAAGTATTATACCCTAAGTCCAATCAACCATGGATATAAATACTTTTGATATATAATTTAATTTAATGGCAGATCTATTATTTAATTAATAAACAATTAAATAAATAATAGAGTCCGTAAATTCAAATTTTCGTAATTCGTTAATTACAAGAAGTTGTGATTGTGAGATACAAATTACATATGATTGAATATTAAATCGTCCATGGTTGTAAGTAATAATGAGATACGAATATCGTTATTACGGATAGACCATCACGTGTGGCATGTCTTACTTGTGAAATAAGTAGTTGATCTTACAAGCTAAAGTGTGGTGACATTTAAATGAACACGTGGATGTTTTGTTATAGAACAAAACATTGGAGACCCACTGAGAGATTTCACATGGATAACTATCTGAGTGTCAGTGGTTAATCTCTAATGTTCGGTAGTGGGATTGATTCTTTGACTTGAGGTTATCATAGTATCTTATATGATGGCAGTTATGCTTTGACAGTGTTGGATGTTGCTCTGCCAAGGGCCGCCAATACAGTATCGTTTGGGTATGTCAAGAATCATATGAAGGTTGTGAATGACCAATAGAGGATTAGTCACTCTTAGATAGTAGGAGATTATGATCTGCATTTCATTCAATTAAGTTGATAACGAAATCTTTGGCCAAGGTGTACTCATAAGTTGAAAAGGAGTTTTCGACTTATATTAACTTAATAGTGGAGTGAAAGATATGATTGATATTCGGGAATGACACACTTCCATATATTGTAATTGATCGGATCATATTAACGAAGAGAATATAGTTTCACGGTAAATGAACGAGTTTGGTTTTGTCATACCACATGTATTGCTCTGATACATTGCTAGTTATCAATTTGGGACGGCGAGTGTGAATTTGTGATAAATTAAAATGGTGTTTTAATTTATCAATTTTTATTAGATTAAAATAATATTTCACATCGTTAGGTATTGTGATCGGAAACCTGATGGGTCGCACACAAAAAAGAATTAGAAGATTGTAATTTGCAAATTAATTAATTTAACAATCGTTGGATAAATTAATTACTTGGGTTGGTTATTTATAAGCACGAATTAATTAATTAATTATTTCACAGATCGGATTTAATTAAATGGATTAATTAAATATTGGACCGGACCAGATTAGGCCCATTTGGGCTTATATATACATGGCTAGGATTTTCAATCTAGATAGTTTTCTCATAATTTCTTACTAGCACAAGAGGATAAAAACCCTGGTGGCTGCAATCTGTTCTCTGTGTAGATCACCGTTGGAGGTTGGACAATTGGACAGTTGTGGATGGCGAATCAAGATTGCTGGAATGAAAAGAATAGTAAAAAAGTTTGCAGATCTGAAAAATGTACAATCTTTTAACAAATTTTATCTAAACACAAAGAGATTTCTGGTGGGAATCGAAATCTGTTTTAATTTTTCGTTGCGCATGTTAAGTAGATTCCCAACAGATGAGATGAACTTCAAATGAGGTCGTTGCCTTGCCTGCCAGCATGGTCGTCGTTGGCATGGGAGCAATCGATTCGCCGGTCACTGGTGAATGAGGCTAGGGAAAAACGATTGGAAGATAATTTCCTTTTTTCATTTCAATTCAAAAAAAAGGGGGGCCAAAAATGAGGCCCTTGCAGTTTCAGGCCTGAGGCACAGGCCTCATATGCCTCGTTGCAAGACCGGCTCTCTTATTACAAGGCACTGGGTTATGTTTTTGCTTTGTCTTCCATCCTCTTGTTACAACATGAAATTTTTAGTTTTTTCTTCTGATTGTTGCCCACAACAGTGACTAAGATACCCAAAACTTTATCGATGGTAAACGCAAATATAAATCGAAAGTATCAAGCGGCCATGTTTTGATGTAACCAGGATCAGAACATTTCTATCTCTGTTACTTTGCCTAATACATAGTAGGTGGGTGAAAGCCCTTTTATAGGCTCTTCTTTGCAGACCATAACGTAGTTGGATATGGATGGTTTACGCGATTTCGGTTACGTTACTTACATTTGAAGGCATAATACTCTATCAAGCACTATATGAGCTAAGGGCAAGCCAGTTCTTGCTCGAATTAGCTGACCTTAATGACTCTATCAAGCACTATATGGCGTCTGTTTCACTTGTGCAAACCGATGCCAGCTGCTGATTTCATGGTCTAAACCTCTCTGGCCTTTTAATTAGCCAATCAAGAAAATTGTATGTTGCTTTGATAACAAAATAACTTGGTAATGATATTTTTCCCAAGCTATACGCTAAATGTGGAGCTTGTTTGGCCAAGATTCACAAGTTTACACATTAGCAAATTACTCATGAGTTAATAACTAAGTTTTAAAATATATAACTTATTTATTGATCAAAGTTCAAAATAAGTAACTTATCTCGGTACTAAAGTAATAATACTTTAAAAACTTTACTATTTTATTTTTTGTGTTTACTTGTAAGAAAAAAATAAGTATCCATACATGTAACTGTCCATCTTTCTAAGCTTAGCCAGATTTGCTCGAAGTCCGTAAAAGTCCGTGTCTTTCCATAGATGTTGCACTCTCAATAGAGAATATATATATATATATAACTGCTAGTTCTTTTCATGCACCATGTTTTGGAATTTTGATCTTCGGATGTGTGAGCCAACAACTGATCAACTAATACTGATGTATTATCAGATATTCAGAGCGGCGGCATTTGGTCGATGTCACTGAGATCTTCAACCAGCTTACCTGGGAGAAGAAGCTAAGGTTATACAAGCTTGGATATCTTGTGATAACTCTAACTTTGTCAATATTTTGGTATGTGTTTTGCGCGGGTTAGTCGCTAACAATTAAAAATGGATTAGACGATTGTATAAGGGACAAATCTCTTGAGACAAAGTCTCAAAAAGGGGTGTTTTTATTGGCGATGACTTTACAATTGGAAAATAAAAACAAAATGTCTCCAAGGAGCTCAAGCACACGAGTTACTGAAAAGAAGTGTTTAAATCTAAACTAAGAAATTTAAAGTTACATATTATCTGTTTGAGAGTGTTTGATTCGGGATCTTTTGCTCTATGTCTTTTCTTCATTTTATACTCCCTGGATGATCTCTTCATGATCAACCGGTCAAAAAATTTCTTGATCGCTTTATAACTGCCCACTTTCTTCATAGTGGCCAACTTGTCATGGAACCTCCTTCTCTAACTGCTGCCATTACTTTTGTCGTTCAACCGTCTTCAATTGAATTCCTTGAATCATGGAACGTGATAGGGCTACTCAATAACTACTTCATTAACCGCAACTTTGAGTAACCATAACATCTTATGTTTGCTAAGATCCTGGGCAACTCGAAGGTTTGGGCGAGAACAGGGTCACAGTTTTGGGCGACTGCATGGCAATCCATTCGCTCAAATCTTGGGCGACTTGTAACCTTGGACGATGGTATTACCGCGTTCATGGGCTTCCCTATTTGTGCCTTTATCCTGTATTGCCTGATTGGGCCATTCTTTGGGCTATCTGATTTGGGGATCCTCCAATTGGGCTTCATTCCTTGGGCTATTCGATTTGGGCTGAACTTTTGTGTGTCAACAATTACCCCCCAATATGGCAGAATTAATACCAATTATTAATTTTTGCCATATTCACTTTGTGTTTCCCAGCAACACTCGAAATTTCCAAGGATTTCAATCATTGTTTTCTTCCATAGCTTGAAAAGGTGTGACGTTTGCAAACCCTTATAACCCCCAAATACACGCCATTTCATTGCACCACTAAATCACGCCTCATTGTTTCGCGCTTCTCTCTCGCAATATTACTGTTCATCTTCTTGCTTCTCTGCTATGTAACTTCGACAAACTCTATTTCGTTCCTAATGGCTGCTTCACAATCCCAGTCTGGTGACTCCTTCAGTTTCGAAGACTTCTAGAAACTCCTCACTCGGTCATATATAACTCCGAACTTCCTTGCACCAGCCAATGTTGAACTCAATGAGTTCTAGCTAGGTCCTTCATTTAACAACACCAAAGCCATCGAACAAGCGGCGGTCGATCAGCTGTTCCCTTGTACTCAGGATCCTCCGTTTCTAAACTCTTTGCCGCTGAGGCCGCTTCACTAAAGAGGTATTCACACTTAGCCTAAATCTGATGTCGTTTTCCGTAGATGACATGCTCGCCTTGTGGATCATGGTCCTACTAAGGCAATTTTTGATAGTGCTAGGATTTCTAATTTGTTAAAAATCTTTCTTCAACCCCCTATTTTTGACCTAACACTTTTTCCAATCGCTTTAAGTTTTTGGTCTTCCGAATGTAATACTTTTGTTTTTCCTCTTGGTTCCATGTCCATTACCTTAAGGGATGTTGGGGCCCTAATAAATCTGCCACCTTTGGGCGATTCCATTTTTCCTGGTATTTTGATTTCTGGTGTCGGCCCAAAATTTGATAAAAAAACTCACCGAGTCTTAGTCAAGCCTGCAAACCTGTCATAACCACTCGAGTGCTGAGCCTTCCCATGCTGAGCACATGACCTTTCTTTAGGTTTGGCTTTGTAAATACATTTTGTGTGTGCCAAGCCTGAAGCCCTCCATGAGCTATTTACCCATAGCGCATGAGTTGGTGCGTGGTAGGCCTCTAAATTTGTGTTCTTTCTTTTTAGCTGCCCTCTATAGAGGCATGACTTCTCTTCAGTCCCCAATTGAAGAATGGTGCATCTCCCACTGGCAGTGGGCCTCTTTGGTTCACTCAAATGTGGTTGAGAGCCTATTTTCCATCGCTTGGTACTCCATCCTTTTCCAGTCCTTCTGCTAGCTACTATGGGCTAGCCATTGATCCCCTGACTCCTGTAAATTTGTCTAGAAAGGACATTTTTTCATTCTTTTATACTTTGGATTCAATCTCTTCCTTCTTTCCTTTTCCTCCCTTTTTGACTCCGGATTATGTGCAACCTCCATCCACTATGGATAGTGCGAGCACTTCTCTGTTCATTTGGATTCAGTTTTTGACCGGGAGGGAGTTGTTCCATGATATTTTGACTAGAACCAATGCCAAAGCTGGGGTTGAAATATATGCTCCCCAATTTTTTGCTCGCCAACTTGACTTTGGCCAAACTTGGCCCGTTCCCCCTTGCTATTCAAGAAATTTAATAGACCGCTTCCACACCAATAATAAGGCAGAGGCAGAAGCTATAAATGCTCGCAATATTCTTTTGACGAGCAACTTTTCATTAGACCCTTTCAATCCTAGCCGTGCCATCCATCCCCTTTTTGAACGACTCTGGCCGTCAGTGAAGCGCAGATTGTTTGCGACTGATGCCAATCGTGCTTTTCATTCACTGGACCAGCCAAACATTTCTTCTACCTCTCATATTTTGGTCACTCCTGTGTCCATTAGGAGTCCCTCTTCCCCTGCTCGTGCTAAACAGTCTGTTCGTCCATTGATTTCTCTTCCTGCCAAGCCCACTGCAGCTAAAAGTGCCCCAAGCCGCAAACGGCCAGCCTCAGTATCTCCTATTTTGGAGGATGATGATGATGACGCCCCTTTTATCATCAGGAGGAAGGTAATTAAATTCGTTTACTCACAAGCATACCTTTTCATACTTGAAACTTTTTTATGTGCTGATGGTTTATTTGGATTTCTCAGAAAAGTTCAGCCTCTGCTGAGCCTGCTTCGTCCAACCCAGCTGATGAAGGGACTACACTTAAAGAGAAATCTTCAGTCCCAGAATCTTCATCACAACCAATGGATGAGCCACCTTCTTCCCAGGGCGTCGACCCCCAAACGTCGAAGCAGAAGGTAATTTATTTTTTGATGCTTCACCTTTGCTTGTGCTATTGGTTTTTGATTTGTTGCTTTTTGAGTTCTGTAGATGCTCCTATGAGTCTGCCCGTTGCGGCAAGTTCTTCTCGCTTAGACAAGAGGAAGTCCTCACGAATGGTGGAGCCACAGGTGGTAGATTTGGCTGGGGACATGCCACCTTCCAATATTGCTGATGAGGTAATCTTTGCTTCACCTTTACTTTCACTTTGTTTAGTGTAGTGAAAACCTTCAATGTTGGTAACCTTCTTTGCAGGATGTTGATAAAACTGTGCTTTCCATTCAAGACTTGTTCTCTTCCTGGGGGCAAGTCAAGACATCTTGCCCTGTTTCAGCCAGTCATCCTTCTGCTTCTTCCGAAGAAGATATGAAGTTCCTCAAGCAGTCGATATTTGAGTATGTGTCCTTCATGGTTATGGACATCGATAAGGCTAGTGCTGCCAAGCATAAAGATAAGCTTGAGCATTTGAATGCGAAATTGGAGCAAGCACCGACACTCTGTCGCTCAATCTTTCTGCTGATTTTAAAGCGACGTTGAAAGTTGTCCATTCTGAGGTCCTCTCCTTGCTGGCCAAAAATATTGAACTGAAGGCCAAAAGTACTCAATATCTTCGCACTGTATCTGAAGAAGAGTCCTTACTTCTGGAGATCAACAAAGCTGAGGACAAATTGAAATAAATCTCTTCCGAAGTCATGATTGAAGACTCTTTGATGACTAGTCTGGCTGCACAGATGAAGGTGCTTCAAGCCAAGATGGACGACTACAAGGCGAGA